>NC_037345.1:40855000-41030000 GCF_002263795.3 Bos taurus | reverse complement strand
CCCTTCTCACCACAAGCTTCTGGAAGCTGGGAGCCATATCTGATACGCTTGACTCCCGTAGGCTGTCAGTGAATGGCGAGCAAAGGGCTCTGATGCCAGCAGCCACCTGCGGCTTGGCTAGGTCTGCAGGCTGAGGAGGTTCCATTTGCAGGGGGAGCTGAAGGCCGGCCCCTTTGCTGGGCACTTTCCCGCCCAGACAGTTGGGGTGCAGAGCTGTAGGCCCTCTTCCCCAAGGACAAGTTATGGGAGAGGCTTCGCCCTTTCACTCACCTAATTGGGAAGTATGTACCATTTCTCACCCTCCAGGGGTTAAGAAGTCATTGGAAAGCCAGACAGACAGGGTCCCTGCCTCGTGGATCTTACAGTCTCATGGGGGAAGAAAGACATTCACCCCAAATTACCCCGATAACTGAAGGAGGTGGCAATGATATCTGTGAAGGGGAAAAGCAAGGCAATTCTGGGATCATAAAGCAAACGACCCCATTAAACACTAGGGCTACCTGCCTGGTTTTCTCTCGTTATCTTCACCGATTGGGTAAAAACAGTCATAATGCTTTAGCCTTAAATATTCATATTTGGTATAATTATCCTCTGTCTGAAGGTCCGTAAGTGGTTTTTTCTTTGTCTTAGCTTCTATTAATCTTTTACCTTTCCTCTTTCTAATCTTTTCTTTTTCTTTGTAGTACCTTTTAAATATGTTTTCTTAAACTCTTTGTCACTGTTCTTTACACTTTAAAACTTTAACTCTGTTAGTTTTATTTTTCAAATGTCTAGTTTCCAGCTCTCTCTCTCTAAGTTGGGAATTTTGTTTTTAAAAGTATTTATTGTCTTACTAACTAGTTATCTTAAATCCTGTTACTTTTCATCTTATCTTTCTAACTTCCCCTACTTCAACTTGTAACCTGTTCTCAATTTTTTCATTTTATTTTCTATTTATGTTCTGTAAGATGCTGTGCTGTATTTATCTTATTTGCTCCGTAAGCAGAGAAGAAGCTGGCGGAGGAGCATGCCCTCCGCCCCAGGCGGGTCCCTTCCCCCATGCTGCCTGATGCCTTTTTCCTCCCAGTGTCCCAGAAGTCGCCTCTCCAGTTCCCTTCAAACGATGCCCGTCTCCTTCGATAATGATTCTTGAACAAACACCTCTGGGGCTAGTTACCTAGCAGAGGTCACAGGCAGCAAACCCTTTGACGTGGTGGCCTTCCCCAGATTCATGTTCATTTTAGTCTCTTTAGCAGAGTTCTCAGTCCCTAGTTGGCTGATGTGAGGGAAGGGTCCCACTGGGGAGAGACCTGCCTTTTAAGGCATCTGAAGAGCTGGAACTCGACGCTGGAGAGGTGCGGAGCCCAGAAACAGGGACCACAGTGGTAGAGGTGGGCCCCCTTGTGGGGCTGGTCCACAGAGATGGCGGTGGGTCATTCACAACCGGGCTTTGTTGTGGTCTCTCTCCACAACAGGAGTAGCTTCTGTGTTTGGGCTTGCTTTTACCTGATTATAAACTAATACATGATAACTGCAGAAGGCTACAAACCAAAGATGGGCTTCCCAGATAGCGCTAGGGGTAAAGAACCTGCTTGCCAATGCATGAGATACAAGAGACGAAGCTTCCATACCTGAGTCAAGCAGATGCCCCGGAGGAGGGCATGGCAACCCACTCCAGTATTCTTGCCTGGAGAATCCCAATGGACAAAGGAGCCTGGTGGGCTACAGTCCATAGGGTCGCAAGGACTCGGACACGACTGAAACAACTTAGCACACGCACACTCGTAAACCAAAGACACACATAAAGAAGGAAAATGTCCGTCTTAAACACTGCTACCCTGAGACAACCATTTGGTTTTACATTCGTTCAGATTTCTCTATGGAAAATATGCATATTTAATTATAGTTTTGTTTTTACCGAAAGAAAAAACAAACTCAGAAGATCATGTTATACACACTGACTTTGTAATCCGCTGTCGTCACTTCATAATATATTACAAATATCCTTGCAAGTCAAAAATACAAACCTGCAGTATCGTTTTCAACAACTGAACAGAATTTCATATGAAGAGAACCACGGTTTCCTTAGTCAATTCCTTTTTGAAGTGCACTTAAATTGATTTCAAAATTTTACCCTTATAAACTGAGCTGCAATAAATAAAGTTGGCCAGGGAGGTCTCTGGTGACCTAGTGGTTGGTTAGGACTCCCAGCTTTCCCTGCTGTGGCTCAGTCCCTGGTTGGAGAACTGAGACCCTCCAAGCTGCACAGCATGACCAAAAGAAAAAAAATATACTTGATCAAACATTTTTGATTATCTATTATTTGAGATATAGATAGCTAGATGATAGACAATCTTTGCAGATATATATAGTAATACTTTCGTAAGGGAAGAAGTGCTAAGAGAATGAGTAGATATCTATTATATTTAAGGACTTTGACATGTTTTCGTAATTAGTCTCTAAAAACTTTGTGTAAATATAAACACCCACTGGCAGACTAAAGAGTGATTTCTCCCAACCCTACAGAAAACACTCATTGTTATCAGGCTCATAAATCTTTGACAGTCTGAGGAGCAAAGGCATAAACAAATAAACCAAAACTATTTTAAATTGTTTCGTTTGATTGTTAATCAGGTTAAAATATTTTCATATGTTTACTGGCCATTTGTTTTCTTCCTCTGGGACTCGCACGTTCCTATTTGGAGGATCCTATAACATCCTGGTTAGAAACAGGCGTGCTGGTTAGGGCTTCTTTAAGTCTCAACCTCAGCAACAAAGTGGAGATAACAACACGGATGCAACATCCACGATAGCAGCATCTGTACCTGTGGAGCCTGAACATGCCTGACACAACACAGGGATTCGGTGGATGTTTACTGAAAGAAAAGAGGGAGGGAGGGAAGAGACAGTCCTCCCTTATAGAGCTGCGGAAAGGGAATGCTTGTAGAATCTTCTGTTCACTTCCTGACACACAGTGCTGTGCTCAATATGCCAGCAAATCTGGAAAACTCAGCAGTGGCCACAGGACTGGAAAAGGTCCGTTTTCATTCCAATCCCAAAGAAAGGCAATGCCAAAGAATGCTCAAACTACCACACAATTGCACTCATCTCACACGCTAGTAAACTAATGCTCAAAATTCTCCAAGTCAGGCTTCAGCAATACGTGAACCGTGAACTTCCAGATGTTCAAGCTGGTTTTAGAAAAGGCAGAGGAACCAGAGATCAAATTGCCAACATCCACTGAATCATCAAAAAAGCAAGAGAGTTCCAGAAAAACATCTAGTTCTGCTTTATTGACTATGCCAAAGCCTTTGACTGTGTGGATCACAATAAACTGTGGAAAATTCTTCAAGAGATGGGAATACCAGACCACCTGACCTGCCTCTTGAGAAACCTATATGCAGGTCAGGAAGCAACAGTTAGAACAGGACATGGAACAACAGATTGGTTCCAAACAGGAAAAGGAGTACGTCAAGGCTGTATGTTGTCACCCTGCTTATTTAACTTCTATGCAGAGTACATCATGAGAAATGCTGGGCTGGAAGAAGCACAAGCTGGAATATCAATAACCTCAGATATGCAGATGACACCACCCTTATGGCAGAAAGTGAAGAGGAACTAAAAAGCCTCTTCATGAAAGTGAAAGAGGAGAGTGGAAAAGTTGGCTTAAAACTCAACATTCAGAAAACAAAGATCATGGCATCTGGTCCCATCACTTCATGGGAAATAGATGGGGAAACAGTGGAAACAGTGTCAGACTTTATTTTTGAGGGCTCCAAAATCACTGCAGATAGTGATTGCAGCCATGAAATTAAGAGATGCTTATTCCTTGGAAGGAAAGTTATGACCAACCTAGACAGCATATTAAAAAGCAGAGATATTACTTTGCCAACAAAGGTCCATCTAGTCAAGGCTATGGTTTTTCCAGTGGTCATGTATGGATGTGAGAGTTGGACTGTGAAGAAAGCTGAGCACCGAAGATTTGATGCTTTTGAACTGTGGTGTTGAAGAAGACTCTTGGGAGTCCCTTGGACTGCAAGGAGATCCAACCAGTCCATTCTAAAGGAGATCAGTCCCGGGTGTTCTTTGGAAGGAATGATACTAAAGCTGAAACTCCAGTACTTTGGCCACCTCATGCGAAGAGTTAACTCATTTGGAAAAGACTCTGATGCTGGGAGGGATTGGGGGCAGGAGGAGAAGGGGATGACAGAGGATGAGATGGCTGGATGGTATCAATGACTCGATGGACGTGGGTTTGGGTGAACTCCAGGAGTTGGTGATGGACAGGGAGGCCTGATGTGCTGCAATTCATGGGGTTGCAAAGAGTCGGACACAACTGAACTGAACTGAAGTGCTCTTAGGTGGGCAATTTTTTTCTCTTGGTTGGGGTATTATCTTTGTTATTGATTTGTGGGAACTTTCTCCACACAAAGAATATTAACTTCCCATCAGTCAAATAGTCCATCTGTATTTTCTTTTGTCCTTTTTTTCCTTCTAAATTTAAAAATAATATGTGTTCATCACACAAAAAAAGTCCCAATAATGCAGAAATAAATTTTTAAATTAATACAAATTATCCTCAATCTTGCTGCCCATTTGGCCTGCAGAGAAAGAAACAGAAGCCAAAACACCAGAGGTGAGAGGTATGGGATCCTTCAACCCAGGGAGTGGGGGATGGGAGAGTGGCTGTCTCACCACCCAGTGATGCCCACAGGTGCCTGACCCCAAACCATGCTCGGCTGACCTCACAAGGGGGTGATGAGGGGCACCTGTTTTTCTCAAATGCTCCTTTTCTGCGAGCGCAACTTGGAGAACATTTCTATTATTTGCACAACGGATGTGGATGAAGATACTCTCATAATTTTCCATAAATGGAATCATAGTCTACCTGCTGTTTTGTAGCCCACTTTTTTCATTCAACAATATGTCATGGGCATCTTTCCAAGTCAGTAAATACAGGTCAGCCTCATGTATTTAACGGCTGCAAAGATTTCCTTTACTGTTCTTTGATTATTGACCGTTTGTATTTCTTCTTCTCTGAATTGCCTGCTCATGTCCTTTGACCACTTTTCTATTGGAGAATTTGTCTTTACCATATTGATTTGCAAGAGCTTTTCCCTTTGTACCAGGAACATTAACCCTTTGTCTATCACATATGCAGCAAATATTTTTTCTCATATTGCCTTTTGCACTTTGTGGTGTGAGAGATGTTTGTGCATGTGTGTGTCCACACATGCACGGGTATGCACACTGCTTAGAATTATTTAATTTTTATGCATTTAAATTCATTTAGCAAATATTTATTGAGTACGACAGTTCACCAGTACTCTGCTCAGTGAAGAAGGAGTAAATCTGCCAGCCTTTATTCTTAGAGATTCTGGCTCTGAGGTTACGATTAGTAATGGCATCCCCTTCTCCACAATTACAAAAATACTTTACGTTTTCTTCTTGGCCTGAAGAGTGAGTTAGAAGTCCAATTTTTTAAAAAAGAGTGTTTCACATCCCTAAACTCATTCACTCATCCCAGAAATTTGACACCAATTTCTTTAACTCCTTTTCTGGGTGATACCCATAGAAACAGAACTCTGCTGGCCAGCCTACATCCCCACTTGCTGAAGGGTCAGTAAGTGCATTTCATATCCTATGTCCTTTTTCCTAAGAAAATAAACCATCTTGAGAAGACCTGGGTCCATGCGGGCTAACAGTGATGTGATGAGGAGTCTCTCCCATGAAGACCTCGGGGCTGCTCTCCAGAGAGGGTCCAGCCAGGTTTGCCCTTTCCACCCTCCGTGGCCATGACCTGGCTGTTCACGGCTTGATCTCTCTTACCATGTCTCATGGGGGAAGGTCACCCCCTGGCCACCCTCAAGTTTAAGGGTATGCACGGTCTCTCGGTGCTAAAGAAAACTCTCGCCACCTGCATTCGCATCGGCCCGCCCTCGCGCCAAAGGATGCAGACCCCTCCACCTCCCAGAGCTGGCTCTCTGTGCTGAGACTTAACTTGCAGCCCCTTCTAGGTTAGCCTCCCACTTCTCAAGGAAAGTGCCTCTCTTCTCCCTGGAGCAGACTTAACACCCAAGGCATTTGGCTAGGTGGGTCCTTCAGGGAAGATCTGGAGAGGTCAACAGGAGCTGAAATTTTATTTTCGAGTTACTAGATAAATTCAACCCATCTAGATTTCACTCCCCCCACCACCACCTTTCACCACTGCCAAATCCCTAACAGTCTCAAGGTACCTCCCCTGGACCCACACCTCTGTGATCCCAGTGCACAAGTGACTTCCCTGAACGACCTAGAACCAGATAAGACACTGTTGGGGTGGTCCTCAGAAGATCTGCACAAGATACAGAATTATTGCGAATCAAATTCTATTTTCCCACTGACTTACATGATCATCTCAAGGATGTGTTATTCTCAGTACTGACTGGTCTTTAAGAAGCAAGCTCTTCAATCACTTTACTTTTATAAAATGAGCCCCTGATTCCCCAGCTGATAGAGGAGACAGGGTCCATGTCCATGAGAAGGGTTTAAGGATAACAGGGCAGACCAACACATAAACACATGAAATGTAAGCCACAGTGCCCGTAAAGACAGGACGGCGAGTTCCTGATACACGGGGACCCGGGGCAAACACCAGGAAGCTCTGTACAGTGTGTGCACTGGTTATGAGCCTGAAGTCACATAACCCTACGCTGAATCGAGTAGCTGCCTTTTGCTTTTAACGTTCAGCTTCTTTTAACTTCTCAAAGCCTCGGCTTCGTTTCCTATGAACTGGGAGTGACAGCAGTGATGCTTACCACTTAGGGATGCTTTGTGGAGTCCATGAGACAAAACGCCTATAGAGCTGGGCATGGTATCTGGCACATATTAAGCCTTCAGAAAATATGGAGAGTGGCTGTGCTGCTCTTAGTATTCTGTGGATAATCCCTTGAATAAGGCATGAGGGAGGGTGGGAAATTTTTCATAAAGTAAACAATTTGCCCCCAGTACTCACTTTTGCCATCTGAGATGTAATCCGGGGTAAAAGACTGAACCTCTGGTGACACAGCCTGAATAGAGCCCAATAGCACCAAGAGGAGGGGCAATGAGGCTCAAAGCCAGGGGAGTGGGCAGGGGGAAAAACCGAGGGCTGAGTGAGAACGGGGCCCCGGTAAGGTGGTGGCACTGCTGGGTTATGACAGGTGCCATCCTCTGAGAGCTAACCCACTCTGAGTCTCTCCCAGATCCCCAGAGCAGGGGATATCTTGGGTTGTTGGAAGCATGACCAGAACTACAAGAAGCAGTCTTTCCTGAAGCTGTGCTATCAACTGGAATTTAAGTTCACCCAAGAAAACATCTGCTCCAAGCGAAACAATTTTAAATAATCTAAGAAACTGCAGGAAAAAAAAAAAAAAAACTAACTGTCTTGGCTGGGGCTGCTATATCAAAATACTGGGCGGCTTATCAACAATAGGAATTTATTTCTCACAGTTCTGAAGGCTGAAAGTCCAAGATCAGGTCTCAGCACACATTCAGGCTCTGGTGAGAGCTTGCTTCCTGGCCTGCAGAGGGCTGCCTTCTTGCCATATCCTCAAGTGACAGAAAGGGAGCGATCCAGCTTTGGGAGGTCTTAAAAAGGGCATGGGTCCCATTCATGAGGGTGCCACCGTCATGACCTGATTACCTCCCAAAGGCCCCACCTCCAAATACCATCATATTGGAGACTAGACTTCAACATATGGAACTTAAGGTTAGCCAAACATTTGGTCCATAAGCTTAGTTGCTTGGGAAAAATCAGCTGGCCCCAAAATGTGGACTTGGGAGCAGTTCTGGAAGGAAATCTGGCTTTGGATTCTGAAGCCCCATGGTGAGGGGCCTGCACACTTTGACCCACTCTGAGGTCAGCCACAGGAGGGACGCTTCACCTCACCTTCACTCCGCCTGCCACCCTTTCTTTATGCCTGCCCACTGCAGCCCCTGAGCAGAGACCTCCACCAAGCTCTTGCTGGGTGTGCAGTATCCAAGGCCAAGAAGAATCTGAGTCTTTAAGACCCTTCTCCTCTCAGGCTTGAAGTCAAGGAGACCTATTGGAGGACAGGCATCTGGAGAAGTCAGAACGACTGCTTTGCAAAACTAAGATAATCATATGAAATTTAAAAGTGTGTAAGGCACATCCTGTGTAAGTCTGAGGTAAAGTCTAAGGTCTGGATGTGTGCATATAAAAAATGTAAAGCAATCTTATTAAGACACTGTGACATTCTAGCAGTCCACACATATATACATGTACGTATACAGGGCTATGTGTCTTTTATCTAGCAGTCCCTCAAAAAAGCACAGATCCTGTATATAGAAACATGTTTTTCTATTGATTGTGATTATATTATTGGAGATGTGCTCTTCTGGGAAAAGAGGTGGTCTTTAAATACATCAAGCAACATTCAATAATGTAGCAATTTATTAAGATTACACATTTTAAGGAAAAATTAGAATTCTGTTTCCACAGCATCTGAGATAAAAAAGAAGAAAAAGAAGTACCAAATATGAGTGAAAATAGCCAGGCTTATTTTTATTCTTGGCACTGTAACCTAAAGGCTCCAGTGAAACCAGCAGCGACAGCTCAGCTGAACAGGATGGAGCCGGATTCCGAAGGGCCGGCTCTCCGCTCGCACCCCCGGGAAGCAGAGGCGGCGGCGGCGGCGGAGGACCTGAGGGTCTGGCTGTGGGACCCGACCTCCCTGAGCCTCATGCTCCCCTCTGCGACATGGCGCCTGGCACCCACCTCATCGAAAGGACCCAGCCCTGGGACACAGCAGCTGCTAACTCCCTATTTCTCACACTCTCATTTCTCTCCTCTTGTAGTTCATCATTTCCTATAGGCCAAAGAGGAACGCAATTTCTCCAGTCACTCAAAATACACAAGGAAAAGAGAAATGGGGGCACACATCTAATGGACTACCTATGGCGGATGCGGATACAGCTGCAAACTCAGTAAATGAGGCTTCCCGGGGCACCCGTGGACTCTGACCCTGCTTAGATCTCCTGTGTCCAGTTCCTGCGTGCCAAACAAGGGACCGCACACAGGTAACCACAACCCCACCCTCAAACCCACTTAAGCGGCCTCCTTGTGGAGAGCAACGTCTTAAAATATAACGCCTAACAATGCAACGCCTAACTCGGCGTCCTGTGGCCTCTTCAGGAGCATCCTCCAGCTTTCTTGTTTCAGGCCACCCCAGTTGAGCCCCACACAAGCCCAGGGCGGGAGGACAGGGGCAGCCCTGAGCCCAGGGCTTCATCTACAGCTCCGTGAAAATGAGGGATGCAAAGACACACTGGAGTGCCTTCACTGTTAAAAAGAAGGAAAAAAAAAAAAAAAAAAAGTGGGCTTAAGTCAAAAGTCTCCTTTGGTGATAAAGATTACCACGCGACAATAGAGCGAGATGTGTCAGGAGCTGGCCCTCTCTCATCCACGCGGGATGCGTCCCCCTGCCTGCTGGGTCATTGTGCATAAGGAATGACCCAGCCAATGGGAAGCCTATGGGTGGCTTATGCATGTTGTGATAAAATGTAAATGCACTAGAAAGGTCACTGGCAGAGTGATCATTACCATTGTGCAACTCGGACCAATTTGCCATTCAAGAGCATCATCGATGACTCAGGCCATTCACCGTGCCTCTTAAAGACACACACCCGGGGGCACACCCACGACTGATGGGCATTGTGGCTGCCAGTGTCTCTCGGTGTGTGTGTGTCAACATCTGCAGACACTCCTTCCCTGGCATTTAAGCAGAGCTAAAGGGGAGGGGAGGACTGCCACTACGTCTACATCTTTGGCAAATAATCCCCCACCTCGGAAAGGGCATTGAAGCCTCTGAGCTGAGTTCCCCTAGAGGGCTCCTGGCCTACTGCTCTGGGGCCAAGGCTGTGCCTTTGGGGGCAGAACACCCTCACCCATGCCCTAGTATGGAAGGAGGCTCCACCAGCATCATGGGGCACAGAATAAAGGCAGGAGAGCCCCCTTTTCCCACGGTGACCCAGCTCACCTGCTCTGGGGCCAGCCTGAGACAGTCTCTGCCACGTGTATCCACAGAGGCCTTGAGCACCTAATGCACTCAGAAGGCTTGGAACTGTGTCCTCTGAGCCCCCGTCTCTACTCTTTTGCCTCCCAAATGTCATTTCCACTCCCCTAACTGCCCTGGCTGCCTTCCCCAAACCTTCTGTTCCCAGTGAGGGTTTGGTTCATCCAGTCAATAAAATTTTCTCTCACACCCATTCTGTGCAGCTCCCGTGCTGGTATTAACCAAACCCCAGCTCCCTGTCCAGTCCACTCTGTGTCACAGGACAAGCAAGTATATGGATCATTAGATGTCCTCCCACCCATCTCCAGGAGGAAGCATTAAGAGCCTAAAGAGATGTTTGGGAAGAACCGTGGGCATTCCCAGGGGTGACAGGTAGCCTGGCAGGGAGTGGGGCAGTAAAGGAGAACTTCATGGAAGAGATGGCACTTCAGCTGAGTCTTAAAAGATGGGTAGAAGTTTAACAAGTCAAGAAGGCAGAGGGCATCCCAGACAGAAGGGAAAGAGGATATAAAAGGACTAAGACATTCCCAGGTTGGCCCAGGGCCCTTCACGTGGTACAGGGTAAAAGGAAGAAGAAACTGCAGGAAAGGCGATCTAAGGCCCAAGTTCTCCTTACTCCTGGAGACTAGATCCCCAGGAGCCTTAGGAATGTGCACGTTCCTACCCTCAAGAAGCTCATCCACCGAATATTTACTGAGTCCCTGCACTGGTGGCATCTTCCATCTTTAAGGCAGCTGTCGTCAGTCAACAGCTTGCCAATAATAACAAAATTACTGCTGTTACTAGATCCTGATGTTTTTGAATCCTGAGGCTTTTGACCACCTTTCCAAAGGTAAAGCACACTGCTGCTGCTGCTGCTGCTAAGTCGCTTCAGTCGTGTCCGACTCTGTGCGACCCCATAGATGGCAGCCCACCCACTGCTAAAGCCATCCTCAACACAGACAGGCCTCCCTGCTCCACCTCAACAGGAATCTCTGGTGGCAACTTCTGCTTCGTATCTTGCTTCCACGAGCACACGTGCTTCCTTCCTTACTGTGAACCCCAGTCTGACTGGACCCGGGAGCCAAGAGGATTTTATTCAATCAGAGACCTCCGTGAAATGTGCTCTGGGCTGAGACCGAGTCAGGTAGCTGGTCCCAAGTTTTCCTTGGCTGTGCATCCTCAAGCAGGTCCCTTCTGCCCCACCTACGGAAGATGGTACTTCCACAGCATCTCCCCATCCTGATTCTGTGACTTCATAAACAACTGCAGCGCTCTCTGTTGGGCACGCTAGTGCATCTACTTGTGTGTCCAGAGACCAGCACGTTTCCTTCCAGGCCCCCTTCTCACATCCTCCTTTCCTAGTTCAGCACAGGAACCATTATTTGTTCATTTATCCAACAAACATTTACTGAATGCTCAGAGCTACTGGGGACACAGCAAGCAGATAAAACTTCCTCCTCTTCCTAGAGCCCATCATCTTCTTTGAACTACCAGAAAGTGTTCACTCGCCATCTTACACATCATTACCTACAGAATATAGCCAGGCTCTCACTTGATTCTCACCTCCTTCTATGAGGAAGTAGGACAAATAGTAAGCTCAATTAAGTTATATCATGTAGGAAGTATGATGAATTTGCATGACTTACCCAATGTTCCAAATACTACCCAAAAAAAAAGCTGAGTCAGGACCAACATCTTCTGGATTTTGGCCTAACTCACCGTCACCGGCTGAACAGTTTTTGACCATAAGGTGTAATCACAGGAAACATTCATAAAACCTCATAAAACCCATTCCCACGTGTTTGGTGGGGTATTGTTGAAGGGGTCTCTAAGCTCTGACAGAAGGCCCTTAAAAGGGCCCCTGGAGTTACTCTGGGCTATGCCTGCTTTTGTGCTATGGGGCTGATGGAAGGATGGAAGGAAGAAAGGCTAGGGAGTCAGCTGGAGTCCATTCCACTCTCAGAAACTGAGTCCAAAGTCGGCCTGCACCTTGGAAGCCGCCAGGCCAACCGCTACACTCTTCAGAGGGCAGAGTCATTCCAGTCTGGCCCAGAAGCTTTCAAAACCCAACTTGAAAAACAGAAAGGGCTGCGTAAAACTTCAAGGCAGAGGAGGCAGCCTGTGGCTGCGAGGACTCCAGTGCGCCTGGGGACGACAGCAGCTCCATGGGGCAAACTGTGCGTTTGCTGGGATCCTGACATTTAGCTTTCATGGTCCAGTCACACCTGCTCCTCCCAGAAGTCTACCAACTATCCCTGCTTCTCTGTCTGCCCTCTATCTGTCTATGCAGATTTCCAAGCCAAATCGGTCCTCAATTCAGAATCAAATATTCAGATTTTTCTAAACAATGCTTCTATATACAACTAATTATTCAAGTGTACCAGACCTTTTTTAAAAGAGCTTTTATCTTAGCAACAAAAATCTAAATAGAGGGAAAGACTGAGGATGAGGAGAAAGACACAGAAGCTCAAACGCCTTCTTTCTGTGCAATGACTGTTCCCTCCGTGGGTCTGAGAAGAGCTACAAACTCCCCAGGTATTAGAAGAATCACAGGAAACCTGAGCTCATCCCTTAACAGAGATGCCTAGTACCTCACTTCTGCCTAACGCACAGCATCCAGAATTTCATGCAGCCAGGAGGGCCTGCTCAGCCAGACCTAGTGCTCAGGAACAACGGCTAAGAGGAGCTTAACAGGCTTCCCCACCATGATGTGTGGTTTTTCTCAGCAAATTCAGGACTTCTATGACCAAACATGGCCAAACTCTGATCTATTTCTGAAGGACAAGGATGCTTTCAAAGAACTCAGTTCTACCATAAATGCAGCCAGTGATGTGAGAGTTTGAATTTCTACCACCTGGATGCTCTAAAAGGTTCCAAATTATGGATTTGTTTTTCTTCTTTCTCTTGCTCTATGTGTCTATAAAATGAGCCTTTTAATCCAGCAAAGCTTGTCACATTTTCAATTTCTGTGCTAAGTAAAACAACAAAAAGTAAATTAGTGTTGCATATGTAATGGACATTAGAAAAAAGTCTGAAGGAAATTCTATTAAGCCCACTGCTTGGTTACCTCGTTCTTAACAGGGGCATGCCTATTTCTAAAGCAAAGCCTTACATTTTCTCCAACAAAGGTTTGACGTTCACTAAAATGTCAGCTAAAGTTGCCAATAAATACTTACTCACGGCTGGTGACTAGGCAGGGAGGGGAGGTTTAGTTACACACATTTTCATTAGTACATATACAGTAGAAAAAAATCTTCTAGTACTTAGAAACCAAAGTCATGACGGCTGCCCAAAACTATTTGCACTGAGAGATGGGCAAAAAAAAAAAGAAAAAAGTGAGTAATAGCAAGGGAGATATTTAAGGAAAGCAATGATTGAACTTTAAAAAAATACTGCAGACTCAAAATGCTGGCGGCAGACTGACTGCTATTTTAACCAAAGCTGCTGATTTCTGAGAGGTCTTCTGCTTTTACATATTTGCCTCTTGCAAATGTTGGGCGTTATGGCGCTGAAATAGGTGTGGCTGGCTCTGAAATTCAAGCTCACAGCGGTGCCTGTGGTCCGTGAACCAGTCCTGACAGGGCTGGCTAGTCAGAAGCAAAACTGGCTAGTTTTGAAACTACCATAGTATATGCTTTATCTCCACCGCATTTAAAGGATTTACCTATCTATCCTGCTGCAGACCCACTCATTGAGTAAGAGCCAACAGCATATGATTGTGTTAATTAATCTGCTATTGTGAGTAAAGGAACAGCTGCAGTGGTCTCGTGGATACGTTGTCAAAAGAAAACAATGTAATGTTAAGCCTCTGACTGCATATTCTGTTACAAAGGAGGTTTATGAGAAGTTAAATTCATAAATCACAGATCATTTTTATAATAATAATAAATAATATCTGACCTTTAAAAGGAAGGTTTGAGTGTTCTTAATTTCAGCTTGAAATATGTTCTGATATATGATACCTAAGCTTTAACCCAATTCTTTGTTTTGAAAACAAACATTCCCCAGAAATGATGGGAAGGGGAAGGCGCTATAGAAATGACCTCTGACTGAACGAGATCCCTGCCATTGTAGTTCTAACAAAGATCAGAGCCCAAAATATCAAGTTAAAAGAAAAACTTGTTGGCATGCGTCCAATGTCTCCTATAATAAAAACGCAATTTCTAATACTATGCAGAAATGGAGAGAAAGGGTACATTCATTATGGGAAACACACATATTATTTACATGGGCTTTATCTTTCTTTATGCAGATAAGGCACAGAGAGCACTTTCTGTCTAATTGATATTCTGTGTCCCTCCATGGTCCAACCTTCCCACCCCTACTCCCACCCAAAATGCAACCAGCACTCTGCGCCCCCCCTGCGTTCATCCAGCCCACGAGTGGTCAAGGCAAAAGAAAGTGAGCTGGACAAAGGGAAATAAAACCTTGTGTTCTGGGGCTTAATCCAGGGCAATAAATGGTAGCAAAACTCAGAACAAAAACACAAGACTGATCAAGGACTATAAAGTTGAACTAGGGCTAATGAGATTTTTAAAGAATAATGTCTTGTATATCTTTGAAGAGCACTCATTAAAAAAAAATGGGGGCTCCCCAACAGACCTGCGAGAAGGGACCCCTACACTCGGACACTACAACGCGCTCCTGTTGGGCACAATCTGGGGGACACTCGAGGCTGACACTGAGATTTCCAGCACCTATCATTCGAGAGAATTCTTCTTACTACATAGGCCTCAACAGTATCCAGTTTCCAGTCTCCCCCGTTTTTAAATGAAAAATCCATTTGAGAGAGAAGACAAACCATCTGACTTCGGAATGCTGGGAGGGAGAGGGCAGGAGAGACAGATGAAGTGGGTCTGATCTGTGCATCCCTTCCCTTTGTTCTGGGAGACCGCAACAAAGAGAGGCTATTTTTAGCTACGATTGGCATTGTATTACCAGGTACGTGTATCGACCTGATAACAAGGGAGGGGCTCAGAGCTCCCCCCTCGACAAACACGACAGAGCCATTTGCGGCAGGAGCTCACAAGCCCCAGGAAAGCAAACTTGGAAGAATGGTCTTAACCCAGAAAACTGTACTAAACAGGAGATGGGAGGTCTCCTGGTTTACTCTGCTCACCTTGTGCCATTGAAGGAACAATACCTCCAGAGTGCTATTCTTTCTAAAAGTTGCTTCTCTTAGAAGACATCTTAAAGAAGTTTATGGGGAGGAAAATTATTATGGGGAGGTAATTATCCAAAATACCCTGCCCCTTGAGCCAGGACACAGCTGACCATTTATTCTCAGGAAGATAAGCATCATCACCTTTAAGCCACATCACCTGAGATTCTCTGAAACGCCCTGGCAGACGTTTAAGCCATAGTTAAACACTCTTCTGACTGGATGTTGCCTCTTTAGCCGCCCCCGGGAGCCCAACCCCAAGATCTCCAGCGCCTGCTCACTTCTGTTCCCTGCTGACGCCCCCAAGCACAGTGCTGCCCCACAAGCAGCTGGACCATTAGTCACTGGGCTGGGGTGTCTGGCAAACAAAGTCTTCATTATTATCAACTTTCACATTTTTTTCTTCCAAATCCAAATTTCTCACTTTAAAATTTAAAAGCCCTTCTTTTTCTTACACCAAAATAAAAACTCTTCAGTGGGCAATCCCGAATACTTGACATTTCCTGGTATTGTACCACAGCAAGAGACACATGGACTTGGGGGCCTTAGGACATACTTAGGAGTGAGTGGCCTTTGGGTAACAATGGTGCCTTATTCCTGCTTTACAGGAAGACCACGTGGGAGGAGGAAGGAAACGCCCATGGCTGGCCAGCACAGAAGCTTCATCTCCGTGTTCAAACTTATCTGCTGGCAAGGGGCGCCCACGGTGACCCTATAAAGTTGCCACACAAAGCAATTTTGAAACCAATGGTCCCAGTTCCGCTTCCACCATGGGTTCAGCAAGGGATGTGACCATTATTTTCCATCTGTAAAATGGAGACCTGCCCAATGATACAGATCCCTCCCAGAGACGAAAGGGTCTGTATACAGTAAAATGCTACTGTTGCATATTTATGACTCTTCTATCCTGATGTAAGGAAACTTGCTTAATAGGATCTTCTCTCTCGTCACCCATTATCAAGAAAGGATGAACAAAAAGATTTAGGTTATTCAGCAACAACAACAATAAAAAAACTATTTGCTGGTCTAAGAAGCTGTTAACTTGGTTAAGAAGAAAAATCATTAGCAATGGCTTTTATTCTCCCATAATCAGGGTTGCTCTTGCTGGCTCACACACATGTAAGCCAAATAGGATCCTTACAAAACCTTCTAACTTAGTTAAAACACATTCGAGGTATGTATATAGGAGGGACGATCTCAAGAGAAGCATGGGGGTTTGGGGGGGGGCAAGTGGCCGGTCACAGAGCCCTAGAGAGCTAAGCCACAGGGGAAGCCTTTAAATATGATTAATGTTATTTAAATAGAAACAGTGATTTCCCTGGTGGTTCAGTCGGTAAAGAGTCTGCCTGCAATGTGAGAAGCCCAGGTTCGATCCCTGAGTTGGGAAGATCCCCTGGAGAAGGAAATGGCAACCCACTCCAGTATTCTTGCCTAGAGAATTCCATGGACAGAGGAGCCTGGTGGGCTACAGTCCATGGGGTCACAAAGAGTCAGACACGACTGAGTGACTAATTTTCACTTTCAAATATAAACAAAATAGAGATTCCATATAGTTTCATATTCCATGTTTCCTCTTAACATGATGTTAAAATTATATTTTGAAGTTACTCTTCAACACCTGATGGTTAACGGCTATAGAAGGCTATATCATGTGGCTGTAACTTCCTTCATATTTCTGGGTTTTGTTTTAAATTATTTCTTTATTGGAGCCCCCACCCCCATGAGAGATGGGCCTTGTCCTCCTTCATGTTTGGGAGTCAGTCTTGCTGCCACATTTCTTAGCAATCTCAGGTTCTGAAAGAGAAATTCGGCTTGGTTTTGAGGTTCTCTGCTCTGAGGGGGCTGGCCTGGGTGATACCTTGGGGAGGCCAGTGTGCACTGTTCTGATTTTCCATGATCTATTTGTCAAGAAACCTCAGTGAGCAGCCCTGACACTTAATGAGACTCGAATGCTATGGAAACTGAAAGTAATAGATAAAAACAAAGAACAACAATAATTCACCATAAGGTGAATTTAGGGTACAAGCCAGAGGCCAATCTCCAACAAAAAAGAGATATCTTGCTAAAAACTGTATTAGCAGCAAAGACAAGCCCTGGCCACTCCTCTCCTCCAAGGGGAGCAGGGAACTCAGAGGCTGTACCTCTGTAGCCCAGAGCTCCAGAGCTCGTGCCCGCACTGATTCTGTGCACGCATCCCCACCCCACCCTCTGCCTCTGTGTTCTTCCTTTCAGACAGGGGTAGAGTGAACTCCATGTGGAAGTGTCTATGTGATTCCACACCAGGAAGAGTCTGCTGAGATTCTTGGACTAAAAAAACAGCTAAATGGTTTTCCTTTTTTTTGAATCTTTAAAATTAATAAGAAGACTTCTCCATGTGGAATGAAAGAGATCACATCTCATCATGAAAGGACTAAGGGAGAAAAAGAAAACACTTCCAAATTCCAGTGATGAGGAATTAATTCAAGAAGAGCCCCACGGAGTAGCTGGATATAATGGGCACTTTCCGGACCTGGGCTGAGGGGAGTTTAGCCGCCAACCTGATCACACTGTGGGTGGCAGGCCTCTGAGAAAACTTTGAAGGCCGCTGATATTGTCAAGACCAAGATTAAAAGCAAAGGAGACACTCAAGGTACCTGGTAGCAAGCATTTTACAGACCTATCTGGGACCAAGCCAGGTCTGTTCCATTGGAAGACCAGGTAGGTCAAATGATATTCACCCAGACTGGGAAGGAATCTGTAAGTAGACATCAGATCCCATGAAGAAGAATTGAACAGGACTCTGCCACAGACATACAAGAAAAGTGACCAAAAACAGCTACCTGGGAGATGCCCAGCTCCCAGCAAAAGCCCTCAGTGCACTGGGTAATATTTCTGGAGCGAGTTGCATCCTGATATTTTAAGCTGAGAGTTTTATTGCTGCTGAAACCATACAGTTGAAAAGGAAATTGAACAGCCTTCTCTCTAAATCATCTGATTTATAGAAATTGAAATTGATTCATATAATTGGAGACCACTAATTATAGGAGTTGAAGAAGAAAGATTGTATGCCAAAGTTCTAATTGCTGAACTATCAAAGTTAGGCAAGATTTGTTTCAGGGAATGGGAAAAAATTGTCATTTTCAACGGAATGCCAGGGAATATGATCATTATGCTGGTTTACTACCATGTCTTTGGTCCTCAGGTAAAACTCTCTAAGAACAAAGCAGTAAGTCTGTCCTTCCTAAGAGTCACCAGAGGGTTGGCTCTCCTGAACCTTTTTTATTATTAGAAAAGGAATGTGATGCATTATAAAGTACGGGTGTGAGAGAAAGAGAAACCAAGAAGACTCTACAGTTTTTGTGCCTGAAAGCCCCTCACAGTAATCATTCCAGCATTTCTCTTCCAGTGCTGTCCTGTGTGGAGAAGGCAATGGCACCCCACTCCAGTACTCTTGCCTGGAGAATCCCATGGACGGAGGAGCCTGGTAGGCTGCAGTCCACGGGGTCGCCAAGAGTCAGACACGACTGAGCAACTTCACTTTCACTTTTCACTTTCATGCATTGGAGAAGGCAATGGCACCCCACTCCAGTGTTCTTGCCTGGAGAATCCCAGGGACAGGGGAGCCTGGTGGGCTGCCGTCTATGGGGTCACACAGAGTCGGACACGACTGAAGTGACTTAGCAGCAGCAGCAGCAGCAGCTGTCCTGTGCACATCTTTTCATCTGTTCACACTCCTGGTCTACACTCAGTTCTGCTTCCTTCTTTTGTTCTTGTGCACAGTCCTGAAAACCATCACTTTGACTGACTGCGCAACTGTCCATCAAGGAGATCTGGTTCCATGGAATACCCCAATGCCATATATTTAGCTCAATTCCCGTTTTAATTTTTGACATCTTAAATGATGCTATCATGAACATTTTCACGCATATAGCTTTTTCATACTTTGGATAAATTCCTTAAAATAGATCCTCAGAAGCAGAATTACTGGGTCAATGAGTTTAACATGTTATTACTCCTGATAGGTATTGACAAATTGTCTTCTACGGGGATGTCAGCCGTTTAGAAAGCCACCAGCATTACTGAAAGTCCCGATCCCCTGCATCCTCGGCAGCCAGGAGACTCGGCTTTAAATAACAGACCAAAAGTGGCCACTGATTACTTAAGTTTGTGATTTTTAAATACTAGGACAGATGACCCGTGCTCCTTATATTTGGTACTTGTATTTCCTCTTAGGCAAATTATCCATACTTGCCCTTTAGCTGAACCAAGAAAATGTAAAGCATTTGGCCCAAGTGGACCAACAGCAGATAAGTGATTATAGAAAACGCAAACACCAGGAGCAGACCGAGCCCCTCTCACTTTCCTGATGCATCAGTGTCCTGCCGACCACCCCGTGGTGAGAGCGTACCCCCGCTGGGCTGAGATGAGCCCTCCAAGGCCATGGCTTCTTGGAGCTCATCTCCCCTCACCGTGCCTTCTCTAGACTGGCAATATGATAAAAGAAGGTTTATGACTTCCTCTGGAATTCAATTTTGCTAAGGAGGTAGACTAAATTAAGAAAAAAATCTGAGAAAGTGATATTCATTTGGAACAAGTAAACAACGCCAACAAATGCAAAATAGTTTGATTTTGCACTCTTACAGCACTTTGCTGCTGCTGCTGCTAAGTCGCTTCAGTCGTGTCCGACTCTGTGCAACCCCAGAGATGACAGCCCACCAGGCTTCCCCCGTCCCTGGGATTCTCCAGGCAAGAACACTGGAGTGGGTTGCCATTTCCTTACAGCATTTTACAAAGTAATTAATCCTGTAACAAAGAAGAGATACCACCCCCTTTTACCTGAGTTCCAGGAAAATAAAGAGCTGTTCCAAACACTGAGTTTCAGAGTCTTTGCTAAAGAGACCAAGAATAGGAACCCTCCCCAACCCCCCCCCAAAAAAAGAAGAAAGAAAGGAGGGAGGGAGAGAAAAGAGTAGAAAAGAAAGTCTACTGCTTGAAAACAAGGCATGCATGGGTTCTGCACAGAGGTGAGCCTTAAGAATGTCTAGAAGATGCCTTGAAGCAGCAAATCAATAAGAGAAAGAAAGTAGATGAATGGTTGTCTAGGGTTGGAGGGAAAGGGGAGTAGAGACTCACAGTTAAAGGGTACAGGGCTTCTTTCTGAGGTGATAAAAATCTTCTAAAATTGATTTTGGTGATGGTTTACAACTCTGAATACACTGAAAATCATTGAATTACATATATACTTTATATGAGTGAAATGTATACAGTGTGAAGTATCTCAATAAAGCTATTACAAAAAATAAGTATCTAGAGGCTTAGATACTTAGATACTCTTGAGAGTCCCTAGGACTGCCAGGAGACCAAATCAGTCAATCCTAAAGGACATCAACCCTGAATATTCTTTGGAGGGACTGATGCTGAAACTCCAACACTTTGGCCACCTGATGTGAAGAGCCAACTCATTGGAAAAGACCCTGAAGCTGGGAAAGACTGAAGGCAGGAGAAGAAGGGGACGACAGAGGATGAGATGGTTGGACGGCCTCACCAACTCAATGGACATGAGTTTGAGCAAGCTCCGGGAGATGGTGAGGGACAGGGAAGCCTGGTGTGCTGCAGTCCAAGGGGTCGCAGAGAGTCAGACATGACTGAGCGACTGAACAACAACAACATCATCTAGAGGCTTAGAGGAATGAGGGAATGTAATGAGGGAAAAGTGCAAGAGAATATTGTTAGCCAAGAGAAAGAAAAAGAGGAGCAACAGTTATGTGACATATTTAAGAACCAGAAAGAGAGGAAATACCCTGAATAGCTGAATTCAGGTTTCTGCAACATTCACTCAACATTCAACAAAGTATATGGAGTGTCTCCTGGGTGATTAGGTATGAAAAAAAAAAGACAGATAACTGTGACGTGGCCTGGAGGGGGCACTGGATGTACTGTGGTAGACAGATGGCTGGGTACCCCAGACATCACCCCAGCCATCACCCTCAACCCCAAGTGAAGACGTCTTCAAAGGGAGGCTGGAGTTAGCCAAGCAAAGAGATGGGGAAGCGCTATTCCAGGTAAAAGAGGTGGAGCAGGCAAAGACCTTGAAAAATGAATGAATGTTCACTCACTGGAGATCACAGAAGTCAGGCCAGCCAGAAGCCAGACTGGGGATAAAGGAAAGCGGCTGCAGAGACAGACCAGGGCTCCACCCCAAAGGCTCTCGTCAGATGGGGGGCCTTTTTCTAGGGGACAATGGGAAACCCCTGAGCAGCTCTAGACTGCGAATAAGGGGTTTGATCAGATTCTTGGGGTTTTGGTTTGGACCTGGTTTGGAGAGAGAGTAGGCTCCAAGAAGAAAGACCAGAGAGAGGCTATGATTAAGAGGGAAAACCTTGGGGATATGAAATAAGGCCATGTTGTGGAGACTATGGGGTTCATTCAAGAGTTCTTTAAGAAGTGGAAGCACAGGACCCATGGCACTTTGGGAGGGAGATATCTTGGCTATCTCCTGGGCTTCTGGCAGCCGACAGGTGGGTAGGGTACTGTTCACCAAGCCAAGGGCATAGGAGGAGGGGCCCCTTTGGGGGTGGGGTGTTTGGGATCTGCTGAGAGTGAGGGGCAGGGGAAGTAGGAGGGAATTGGCCCTGTCTGGAGACCCTGGAGTAGGTCCTGTCTGGGCTCTGAAGCATTTTGCAGAGGGCAGCAGGCCACGTCCTCCTGGGAGCCAGCTGACCTCACCCCGTATTCTGGCACTCTGGAACCCACAAGCATGGCAGAGACAACCCAGAGATGAGGAGGGATATGGGAGGGGCACAGGGATGCCCTCAAAGAAGAGGGCAGTCCACAAGGTCACCAGTCCAGGGCTGGACGTAGGACAAACACAGCACAGTGGCCTGAGCCTCACAGTCAGGTCAGGGCTGAAATCTTCAGGATGCGAGGCAAACTCAGGGCCTTCCCTGCCCTGGAGAGCAGACCTAGTCCAAACGGTGAAGGAGGGGGCTCCCCCTCCCTTCATGGTGCTCGTAGGCACCAGGTGAAAACACATGGGGGAGTCGTGGGGGAGCCTGAAGGAGGAGGTGCAGAAACGGTGGCCTTGCCACAGGCCACCCAGGGAGATGGAAGAAATAGGGGGCTTACTCTGTACTCAAAATTTCCAGTTCAACCAGTCAGGAGGCTGGAGGAGGGACTGATAGGAACTTTCACTCTCTGACTACCCAATCAACCTATTAGCTGGCCAAACAGGTGGGCATCGGACATTGCCTATTATCACTGTCATCTTCATTCACAGGCAAGATCTTGGCCTAACTTGATGATAACTTCATTTTCCAGACTGTGGAGAATATAATTAGGGGGGCTTTGTTTTTTTACTCTGGATGTAGTTCTAACTAATGAGGAGGAACTAGTTAATGCAGAAAAGACAAGAATCCTGGACAACTACAATTATGTCATCTCAAGTTCCCAATTCACTGGGTGTGGTAGGCTGAGCAGGACAGGATCACGGGGATGGGGCAGAGTTGGAGTCAGACGCACATGATTTCAAATCCAGGCTCCAGCCCTTCCTGTACAACGCTGGAGGAGTTACTTAACATCACTGAACCTCAAATACCCCTGAGTCCCTAGAGAATAAAATCAGTACCTATAAGACATTATAAAGGTTAAACCCACTTAACAAGTTAGCATACTGAATGACATTTGTTCAAAAACACTCAATACATGTTTATAAGCCATCCTTAACCAACATGTATTCTAAATTTTAGGATGTCAGAGTTCAAAACACTTGGAGTAAAGAGATGTAGAATTCCAGGGCATAAGAGGCTAGGCAAGCAGATGGCTTAGTAAAAGATACGGATGCTCTCAAACATGCCATGAGGCCTGTGTAACCAGGAAGGTCCCAGTCAGGGAGGAGAGGGCAGCATCCAGGGAAGGCAGTATGATCTTCAAAGATAGATTTGAAAAGAACAGAGCGGCTTACACACCCATATACATGTGGATGTACACATATTCATGTACATTCACACACATGCATACACACGTAAATGTACACATACACATATTTACACATAGACATATATATTTGCAGGTGCTGGAGCAGTGGCTGCACGGCGCTCGAGCGACTGTGAAGAGATGCCCCACGTCCAAGAACAAAGGAGAAGCCCCAGCAGGACCGTAGGAGGGACGGAATCGCATTTAGACTCAAACCTCATAGCCGCCAGAAATGCTCAGAGGGCTCAAACAAACCTTGTGCGCGCCAGGACCCAGAGACCCCACAGAGACTGAGACAGAACTGTGTTTCAGCATCTCCTGTGGAGGAAACGGTCAGCAGTGGACTACTGGAGGGACAAGGGCTCTGGGTGCAGTAGACCGGGGTATGGCACAAGCCCTCTTGGAGGAGGTCGCCACTGACCCCACCATCGAGCCACCAGAACTTACACAGGACTGGGAAACAAGCTCTTGGTGGGCACAAACAGAACCTTGTACATACCAGGACCCAGGAGAAAGGAGCAGTGACCCCACAAGAGACTGACCCAGACTTGCCTGTGAGTGTCCAGGAGTCTCCGGGGAGGCATGGGTCAGCAGTGGCCTGCTGCAGGGTTGGGGGCACTGAGTGTAGCAGTGAGTGCATGGGACCTTTTGAAGGGGGTCGTCATTATCTACATTACCTCCACCATAGTTTCGTTGTTGAGTCATGAAGTCACTCAGTTGTGTCTGACTCTTTGTTACCCCATGGACTGTAGCCCACCAGGCTCCTCCATCCACGGAATTTTCTAGGCAAGAGTACTGGAGTGGGTTGCCATCACCATAGTTTGGCCCCAGGTGAATAACAGGGAGGGAACACAACCCCGCCCATCAATAGAAAATTGGATTAAAGATTTACTGAACATGGCCCTGCCCATCAGAACAGGACCCAATTTCCCCCTCAGTCAGTCTCTTCCATCAGGAAGCTCCCATAAGCCTCTTACCCTTCTCTATCAGACAGCAGACAGACTGGAAACCACAGTCACAGGAAACTAACTAATCTGATCACATGGACCACAGCCTTGTCTAACTCAATGAAACTATGAGCCATGCCGTGTAGAGCCACCCAAGATGGATGGGTCATGGTGGAGAGGTCTGACAAAACGTGGTCCTCTTGAGAAGGGAATGGCAAACCACTTCAGTATTCTTGCCTTGAGAACCCCATGAACAGTATGAAAAGGCAAAATGGTAGGATACTGAAAGAGGAACTCCCCAGGTCGGTAGGTACCCGATATGCTACTGGAGATCAGTGGAGAAATAACACCAGGAAGAAAGAAGAGAGGGAGTCAAACAAAAAACAACACCCAGTTGTGGATGTGACTGGTGATGGAAGTAAAATCCAATGCTGTAAAGAGCAATATTGCATAGGAACCTGGAATGTTGGGTCCATGAATCAAGGCGAATTGGAAGTGGTCAAACAGGAGATGGCAAGAGTGAACATCAACATTTCAGGAATCAGCAAACTAAAATGGACTGGAATGGGTGAATTTAACTCAGATGACCATTATATCTATGACTGTGGGCAAGAATCCCTTAGAAAAAATGGAGTAGCCATCATAGTCAACAAAAGAGTCCAAAATGCAGTACTTGGATGCAATCTCAAAAACGACAGAATGATCTCTGTTCGTTTCCAAGGCAAACCATTTAATATTACAGTAATCCAAGTCTATGCCCCGACCAGTATTGCTGAAGAAGCTGAAGTTGAATGGTTCTGTGATGACCTACAAGACCTTCTAGAATTAACACCCAAAAAAGATGTCCTTGTCATTATAGGGGACTGGAATGCAAAAGTAGGGAGTCAAGAAATACCTGGAGGAACAGGCAAATTTGGCCTTGGAATACGGAATGAAGCAGGGCAAAGGGTAACAGAGGTTTGCCAAGAGAACGCACTGGTCACAGCAAACACCCTCTTCCAACGACACAAGAGAAGACTCTTCACATGGACATCACCAGATGGTCAACACTGAAATAAGATTGATTATATTCTTTGCAGGCAAAGATGCAAAGATGGAGAAGTTCTATACAGTCAGGAAAAACAAGACCAGGAGCTGACTGTGGCACAGATCATGAACTCCTTATTGCCAAACTCAGACTTAAATTGAAGAAAGTAGGGAAAACCACTAGACCATTCAGGTATGACCTAAATCAAATCCCTTACAATTATCCAGTGAAAATGAGAAATAGATTCAAGGGATTGGATCTGATAGACAGAGTGCCTGAAGAACTACGGATGGAGGTTCGTGACATTGTACAGAAAGCAGGGATCAAGGCCATCCCCAAGGACAAGAAATGCAAAAAGGGAAAACTGTTGTCAGAGGAGGCCTTACAAATAGCTGTGATTAGAGGAGAAGTGAAAGGCAAAGGAGAAAAGGAGAGGTATACCCATTTGAATGCAGAGTTCCAAAGAATAGCAAGAAGAGATAAGAAAGCCTTCCTCAGTGATCAATGCAAAGAAATAGAGGAAAACAATAAAATGGGAAGGTCTAGAGATCTCTTCAAGAGAATCAGAGATACCAAGGGAGCATTTCATACAAAGATGGGCACAATAAAGGACAGAAATGGTATGGACCTAACAGAAGTAGAAGATATTAAGAAGAGGTGGCAAGAATACACAGAAGAATTATACAAAAAAGATCTTCATGACCCAGATAATCACGATGGTGTGATCACCAACCTAAAGCCAGTCATCCTGGAATGTGAAGTCAAGTGGGCCTTAGGAAGCATCACTACAAACAAAGCTACTGGAGGTGATGGAATTCCAGTTAAGCTATTTCAAATCCTAAAAGATGATGCTGTGAAAGTGCTACACTCAATATGTCAGCAAATTTGGAAAACTCAGCAGTGGCCATAGGACTGGAAAAGGTCAGTTTTCATTCCAATCCCAAAGAAAAGCAATGTCAAAGAATGTTCAAACTACTGCACAATTGCCCTCATCTCCCATGCTAGTAAAGTAATACTCAAAATTCTCCAAACCAGGCTTCAACAGTACATGAACTGTGAACTTCCAGATGTTCAAGCTGGTTTTAGAAAAGGCAGAGGAGCCAGAAATAAATTGCCAACATCTGTTGGATCATCGAAAAAGCAAGAGAGTTCCAGAAAAATATCTACTTTTGCTTTATTGACTATGCCAAAGCCTTTGACTGTGTGGACCACAACAAACTCTGGAAAATTCTTAAAGAAATGGGACTACCAGACCACCTGACCTGCCTCCTGAGAAATTTTTATGCAGGTCAAGAAACAACAGTTAGAACTGAACATGGAACAACAGACGGGTTCCAAATAGGGAAAGGAGTACATCAAGGCTGTATATTGTCACCCTGCTTATTTAAACTTATATGCAGAGTACATCATGAGAAACGCTGGGCTGGATGAATCAAGATTGCCCGGAGAAATATCAATAACCTCAGATATGTAGATGACACCACCCTTATGGCAGAAAGTGAAGAGGAAGTAAAGAGCTTCTTGATGAAAGTGAAAGAGGAGAGTGAAAAAGTTAGCTTAAAACTCAACATTCAGAAAACTAAGATCATGGCATCTGGTCCCATCACTTCATGGCAAATAGATGGGAAAACAGTGGAAACAGTAACAGACTTTATTTTGGGGGGCTCCAAAATCACTGCAGATAGTGATTGCAGCCATGAAATTAAAAGACGCTTGCTTCTTGGAAGAAAAGTTATGCCCAACCTAGACAGCATATTAAAAAGCAGAGATATTACTTTGCCAACAAAGGTCCATCTAGTCAAAGCTATAGTTTTTCCAGTAGTCATGTATGGATGTGAGAGTTGGACTCTAAAGAAAGCTGAGCACAGAAGAATTGATGCTTTAAACTGTGGTGTTGAAGAAGACTCTTGAGAGTCTCCCTTGGACTGCAAGGAGATCCAACCAGTCCATCCTAAAGGAAATCAGTCCTGAATATTCATTGGAAGGACTGATGCTGAAGCTGAAACTCCAATACTTTGGCCACCTGATGTGAAAAACTGACTCTTTGAAAAGATCTTGATGCTGGGAAAGATTGAAGGCAGGAGGAGAAGGGAACGACAGAGGATGAGATGGTTGGATGGCATCACCGACTCAATGGACATGAGTTTGAGTAAACTCTGGGAGTTGGCAATGGACAAGAAGGCATGGCATGTTGCAGTCCATGGGGTCACAAAGAGTCGGACACGACTGAGTGACTGAACCAAACTGATATATATTTGTTGAGTGAATCAAGTAATTGATTGATGATTTGGATAAAATATAAGAAGAGGAACAAACATATTACCAGGGAATATTAGACATAAGTGGCTGGGACTTGCAATGACCTTCTCTTTGGCAAAGGCTAAGGGAGTCAAAACATTATTAAGTATAGCCAAAAAATCTCTCTTAAAAAGTTCAATTCAGAGCAAGAAACAGACAGAGGAAGGAACTGTAGATCTGCTGTAAGGAGCGATGACACCAAGTCAAGCAAGTGATGGAGAAGACAGGATTGTTTATGTCTGCTCAGCAACAAGAAGGTCCTAGAGGGACTCATTGACCAAAGGGAGCCTGAGACAGGTAAAATATCTTCAGAGAGTCCACGTGTGCTTGGCTAGAATTCCCATCTCCAGGCTCTGGGAATTCCACACTGTGGTACTGAAAGAGCTTGTAAAGCAAGTGCTGAATGCTTTGGTGGTGATATTTGAGGAACTGTGGAGAAGGGGAAGCTAAACCCTTCAGGTCACAGACAATTGATCCCAAGTATGATTTTAGCCTAGATGTTACTTTTTAAAAGCAGCTGGGGAAAACCAAGACGAGGGAATGGCAATCCCAGGAGCCCAGTGTGGGCGCCCCAAGACCAGCTGCATCAGCCCAGTCTGCAGGCTGGCAGGACAGAGAGCTGCATGAGACATGGGGCATCTGCATTTCTGCAGGGCATTCTGATTTCCGTGGGGATAAAGAGGAGAAATGTGAGCCTAAGCAAGAAACAGACGTGGCTAAGTGGCTGGATAACCAGCCATGCCAAACGGTGCAGAGTAACGGGACGTCCTGAAGGCCCCGTGAAGAGCCCTGGGTGATGAGCAGAGCTGCACTATGGGCTGTTTTACCAATGACCTGCACAGAAACCCAGGAGGTGTGAGTAGCACAAGTGCAGGTGGCCAGTTCTGGGCAAGTGGGGTGCTGGGCACGAGACACCCTGAATGAAGATGAGACGCTCTGAAAGCACCCTGATCACTAAGCCAAGGGACTAAACTGAGTGATGCCATTAAGCAGTTGCTGGTCTTTTTCACATCCGGTCTGTGGTAGAGGTGGCTGCCAACCAACCATCCGTGTCTCCTTCCACACATGGGGTGGTTGCCACAAGTGGAACCCCAGCCGGGACATGTCCCAGGCTTAACCAGCCAGCTGGGGTCATGTGACCGAGCTGCAGCCAATGGAATCTGCACAAAGTACCCCATCTGCAAGTCTACCCATTGGCCCCTACCTGTCCTCCTCTCAGTCTCCCCTTTCCCAGCAGCAGATTTCAAAGCCTTTCATGATCTTGAAACCACATACTAGAAATGCTGAGAGTCCACTGGTCCCTAAATGAAAGCTGCTTATGTCCAACACTGGTTGAATTTTCTGTGAGAAAACAGATAAATCATTGTGTCCTGACACTGTAACTTTAAGAAATATCTACAACATCAGCCAGCACTATCCTAACTAGTTACAGGGTCCAAACCCCAGAGCATCAATATAGGAGTCTGAAGAGGACAGGGCTTTAGCCCCATCCCTGAGAAGGACTTTGGGGATCAGCCAGGGAAAAGCTACTCAAGGGCAACAGAGAATCACTGGGTCCCAGACAAGCAAATCCAGCCTCAGAAACAAGGCAACAAAAATGGGACGGGCTTCTCCGAGCAGGCTATATGCACTTAGCACACAGGATCGGACCAGTGAGGAATAAGATGGTAGGCAGGGCTCAAAGCAACAGGATATTTGTCTCCTGGCCCTGGGAGAGCCAGACCTGGGAAGCCTAAGACCAGAGTTGGGGAGCAGTTTCAGGATAATTAAAAAGAGAAAAAAACACACACACACACAATAAGAAAGAGAACGTTTCCTGAGTGCCTGACTTGTAGAAGGAGGACCAGGACCATTCTTTGGCACAACAGCTATGGGAGGAAGGCATGCTCCTCCCCAGGGTATACGCGGGGAGGTGGAGAGTCCAGTCCAGCTGCTGCTGTGTGCACAGTGGGGGCTTCCCCAGACCTTACTCAGGCCTGGGGGTTGAGTGGGGGAGTGACCTACCAGGAGGTGTGTAAGCAGGCAAGAAACCTTGGCTGCTCAAATGAGAGTAGGCAGAGTTAGACCACAAGACCCTCCCAACCTTGAACCCTCTGCCCAGGAGCAGACAGGAAGTTTACATTAAATCAGCAAAAATGACTTCATAGCATAGATTTCTTAATATCTGATTCTCAGGGTCAGACTTTCTCCTGGGGGAAAGAAAACACCAAAGGATTATCCACAAACCAGCTCTTGGGACACGATCAGTCAGCATACAGACCCACACACTCTGACCTCCTTCTTCAGACCTTCTGAGGTCTGGAAAGTGGGTGCAAGGAAGTCGGTACTCAGAAGTCGCACAGTGGCTTTCTTTCTTTCTTTTTTAATAAAGAATGGCTATTTTTATTCAGGGCTAGAGGAAATACACAGGTTTTTATTTCTACAGAATAAAAGAACTCCATCTCCTGACCTAAGTCTCCTACAACAATAGAAGATCTCTGAGACAAAGGGAAAGAACGTTTTTTACAAATTCTAGACGATGATAACTACCATGAGTCTCCACTTCACTTAAGTCCTTTCATTCATCAGCTAAACTTGAGAGTCTGCAGCTATTGTCCCTGACTCTGCATCCTCAGCAAAGCACAGTAAGGAGAGCTCAGTTTCCGGCGGGGAGAGATGCGGCCACCGGCAGTGCGAGCCCTCTGCCCTAGCACTCCAAACAAATTACCAGGTTGTCTAGAAAGTAGCAGGAACCAACTGCTGCAGGAAAACCCCACTTTCTTCAAGTCATAAAACAGAGCAGTTCTACCAAAGGAAGATTCATTTGAAAGGAAGCCAAAAGATCTTTTTTATGCCTTGGGTGGTTGCTATTATATAAATGCATGCATGTTCCATCACTTTGCAGAGTATCATTCAACACACTTGTTCTATCAATACTTATCACCATATTATTGTATCACAAATATCCTGTCTCATGAACTGCTCCAGGCACTGGACTACCCAAGCAGATGAGACAGACACCATTCCTGCCCTCATGAAGCTCACAATTCTAGCGGGGAGACAGATCATATGCTAAAAAAAATAAATAAATAAGACAATTTCAAATAGTTACACATATAAGAGTAATGGAATGGTTAGGAACCACCAGTGGAGTGCGGGCCACAAAGGAGGTGAGCTTTGACCTTGGGTGAGTGGTCATAGAAATGTAGAGAAGGATGGAATTTTATGCAGAGAAAACAGAAGTGCAAAGCCCTAGGGAAGGTCCATAGCAGAGTGTTTTGAAGAGCACTAAGCAGACCAGCATAGCTGGAGAGTAGCGAGTGAGAGCAGAGCTGTGGGACCTAAAGTCCCAGAGGCAGGCAAGGCAGAGGAAGAAGTTGGCAGGGCTGTAGGAAGCCACTGCAGTCTTTGAGACATTCTTCTCTCCTCTCCGGGGGTTGAAGGAACCATTAAGAGAATAGAGGCCCAAGCGGTTTGTCCCCTATTCCCACTGTGTGCCATCTTCAACCACAGGGGCAAGGAGCCACAGAGAGATTCCGTATTCCTACTTCTTGTTAGATTTAAAGTCAGTCCAATTGAATAATCTCAAAAAGATACTTTATTCTTTGTAAGGCAATATTCCTTCCAGAACAGTCAATGTTGAACAGTTTGACATTTATTGCTACCCATCAGAGGCCGATTCTCATTGAATTGTATGCAGTATGTGTCCACAACTTAGCGACATTCTCCTGCTTAGGTAAATCCATGTGCACCATTACAGATAAATTAAATCACCTACAACTGTTTACCTACTGGAAAAAAAAAAAATCCGAAACGGAAAACCAGGATCCCCTAAATTCCATTTTTCTCATTCCAAGAACACATTCAGGGTCCATTTGGAACAAGGGGAGGGGAGACGAGTCACCACAGAAGGAAGGAAGCAGCGGGTGCCTTGGGCCCATCTCTGCAAACCCAGGAAGGAAGGGTCTGAGACCTCCAGGAGCCACGTTCCTCTCTAACACATGGGAAAGACCCACAAGCTCAGTAAGCACCTGGGAGGGTCCAGGAAGATTCTGTCCCTGTCCTCATAGGGCTCAAAATTCAGAATAAAACCAGCAAACAAACTTCACTATAAAGTGACAAGCCCCTAGGAAAATTTCAGACAAGGAAGCAGAGAGTTCTAAGCCTCCCCAAAAGTGGGCGCAGCCCCAGTGATGCTTCTCAGGATGTGGGCAGGATATGCATGTGGCAAGATGGCAAAGAAAGCAATCCAGGAAGGGGACCCCATCAAAAGCACAGCTGGGACATGCTGGGGATCCAGGTAGGCTTTGGGCCAGCCAAGGTTCGGGGATCAAGTAAAAAGGAGCTGGGCAGCCTGGGTGGGAGGGCAGTGGGGAACTGCAGCAACCCCACCTCTCCAGAGCTACCCTGGCAGCTGCGGGATGCACACGGGATTCCCACTGTGTCACTGACCAAGAAGACAAAAGGAAGGGAAGAAAAGGGCAATAACCTGTGTCTGCCAGTGGGGGAATGCCTATAAAAGTAAGCAATACCGTGGCATATCCATCCCATGATCATGCTCCAGTGACATGAAAGGAGCAAGTCAGGGCTCAGTCATAACACAAGGTGACCTTTAAGCCACATCACTGGAAGAAAAAGGCAGGTTGCAGGATGTTAGGATGGTACCATTTATGGTGAAGAAAAGAAAGGAAGGGAGGGTGGGAGGAAGAAAAGGAGGGGGGCGATGGGGAGAGAAGGGGCAGGGGAGAAGATAAATGGCAGGGGGCTGAGACCACTTGGGGGACAATAGGGACAACCCAGAAAGGGAGAGGTGACAGAAAACACAGCCTCTCTATAATGTAGTATAATTTAATCATTCACTTGCTTTTAAAAACTCAGCCACTGTCCACTGTCTACATATTTTGATAATGATGACTAATGATGAATCTAGAATAGTGATTAATAAAAAATGATCTGCTCCTGTACTCCCTCTGATTGTAAATATCAACCTTAATTAATAGTAATCAATGTTAGCAGTAAGAGAAAATCCAAACTGCTTTAATGCACCACTTCAGGGGCTTCATGTAATATCCTCTCCTGGCAGCACACTGGAGCTTTGAAGGGCTGACTGATGGAGGGAGAGGGAAGGGCAAAGAGAAGTTCTCCCAGGACCAGTCCAAGCCATTGCCCAGGGCCCTGGAGCTCCAGGAATATCTCTGCGGTGTGAGGGGTGAGGGGAAAGGAGGTCTACGAGGAACCAGGACACATAAAACAATGTGGAACCCCACAAACTACTCCCAGCATAGCCCCCCACAAACCTCAACTGCTTCACACCACACAGTCCACGACTCCCAGTGCCTGCAGGATAAAGTCTTCGCCCAGCATCCAAGTCCCTCTACAACTGGCCCATAGTTTCTCTTTCCAGAGTCGCCTCCTCTGGTCCCCACCACATTCCCAGCCAGATGGGGTGGCTGTCCTTGACACACACGTCACTGTGGCCCCTGCTCTGCCTTCTTCCCCAGTGCCGCCTCCTCTCCAGTCTCCATCCATCTTTTAACACATATTTCAGAGCAACTACTATGTGCCAGACACACGATCTAATATCTAACTCTTAACAACCTTACAAACTAGAAACGCACATTTCCCATTTTACAGATGGGATACTTGAGGTTCAGAGGTTCTGTGCTCCAGGTCACATGAGCTGATACTTGTTGGAACTGAGGTCTGGACCTCTATCTGTCTGGTTCCATGGATCCTTTTCTAAGGAGAAACAGACAGTGGCAGAAACCTAGGTATCATCAGGGAAGAATGGGCACCAGTGACCGTAGGTTAATTTTCTGGGACGGGAAGCACTGTAGACAGGGATGGACAGAAAGGCTCCTCAGAGAAAGCGGCACTTGAACCAAGGCTCAAAACAGACTTGCTAGGTGGACACTGACTTCAGGACACATCATAGGCACTTGCTAAATATGAGTACAGGAAGAGTGTCTGCAAAGGCGGGGGACTGGGACCACATGGCCATTCCAGAAACTGCAAACAGCCCCACATCGCTGCCAGCTGTCCTCTGAGACTAGGGTGAAGTCTGACAAGCAAAGAGGAGGAGAAAGATCTATTTGTGATGATTTCATGCTAGTCCAGTAGAAAGATAAGGGCATGGACTAGAATTGTCCATTTGATCGTATCGATAGAAAAAAAAGGATGAATTTCCTCAAGTCACCTGTGCCTGGAGGTGTATTTATCCATCACTATACCGGCGACTCAGTTCTCACACGGAGACTCCTCCATCACGTGCGAACCCAGTCATTTATTAATTTTTGCAACAAGTACTCAACTTCATTACTCACTTTCGAGATCGCACACCATGTTTACATAATCTTTCTCAGGCTACAGGAGTCGTGCAGCAATATCCCCGGGCAGCCTCCGCGGTGAGATACCAGGCGTACTTAGGGATGGCAACGTTACAAGCCTGCATGGCAACCTAATTACACAGATCCGACTTGCCACCCCTCTCTTCTGCAGGTACTCCTGGAATGCAATGTCAAAATTTGCATGCAAGATGCTGACCAATAATGTACTTTTTAACTTACCACGGCAAATAAAACTCCATGCCATATGGCTGATTAGAAATACTCTCTCCTTCTCTAAACAGCTGGGTGAGTAACAGCAAGGAGGAGCCGGTTGGCAGCTGTACACTCATTGCTGCACTGATGCTGCGGCATGGGGCTTGTGCCTCCACAGGTATGCACCTGAGAAGAGACACGCTCCCCTCTCCAATGAGAGAGCGGCCAGGAGAGGGGCTGCCATCGCCAGGTGCATCCCTCCACCGGGGCGCCCTAGTTTGCCCAGCAGAAACAGGATCATTTTGCATTTCATTTTGTAAATAAAATATTCTAAGATCTTCTAGGGGAAAAGTGCTACTCTGCACACTGAGAAAATTGTTAAAAAAAAAAAAAAAAGTAAAAGCAACATATTTTTAAAGCCATCATGGAGCTGCTCTGTTTGCTACTAACTGCTGTCTCAGGTACACCTCTGACCATCCTCTCTCTGCCAGACAGAGCTGGGAGGTTCCCCCACAGGTGGCTCAGCAGAAACTCTGCAGACACCTGTAATGTGCTGACATGCTCTGTCCACCCAGTGATACCCACGCCACCCTCGGTGTTTCTGACCCTCCCCAGCCCTCCACCTCCTTCAGCTGCTCGGGGATAAGTGACCACCAGTGTTAGACTCCTCCTCCCGTGCCCACAGGCCTTCCAACAGCACTGCCTTCATGAGACCACAGAGGTCACGCAGGGCTCGTGCCGAGAAGGAGTTAAATTAAACTTGAATTTAGTGGTCCACTATCATAATCTGAAATCCTTAGTAATGTTAAGCAATGGGCTCCACCTTTCCATTTTGCACTGAGTCCTGTAGGTTATGCAGCTGGTCCTGGCTACCTTTGAAAGGGGTATGGCTTTATAGGGGCCAAATCTGCCAGATAAGACCTCAGCCAGGTGGCCAAGGTCAACATCAACTGTCATAAGTCAGACTGACAGCATGTGTCCTTGATATAATGTGATGAGGGCATTTTACCTCTGGGGTCTTCCTTCCAAGAGCCCTAAATTCCAGTCTAACCCTGAGAGAAACATCAGGCAAACCCAAATTGAAGGACTGTCTATAAAATACCTGATCAGTACTCCTCAAAACTGTCACAGTCACCAAAAACAAGGAAAATTTGAGAGGCTCTCACAGCCAAAAGGGATCTAAGGGGTCACGACAATTGGTGTCAACAGTGGGGGAAAGTTGTAGGGATCAGGAGGTATGTGGAAAGTCTGTATTTTCCACTCAGTTTTGTTGTGAACTTAAAATTGCTCCAGAAGACAAAGTTTTATAAAAAAAAATCTAAACATAACATGGAATCTTGGATGCCATCTGAGCACAGAATAAAAACATTAGGTAAGAACTAAGGAAATCCGAATAAAGTATGGACTTCAGCTAATGATAATGGACAGATATTGGTTCATTCCTTGGGACAAATGGACCCTAGTAATATTGGCAATGGGGAAAGTCGGCGTGGAGAACACGGGAATTCTACTTTCTAGGTTATCCTCGCAACTTTTCTATAAATCTAACACTATTTTAAAATAAAAAGTTTATTGTGCTGTGCTTAGTTGCGTCCAACTATTTGAGGCCCTGTGAACTATAGCCTGTCAGGCTCCTCTGTCCATGGGGATTCTCCAGGCAAGAATATCAGGGTGGATTGCCATGCCCTCCTTCTCCAGGGAATCCCAACCCAGGGATCGAACCCAAGACTCCAGCATCGAAGGTGGATTCTTTACCATATGAGCCACCAGGGAAGCCCAAGAATGCTGAAGTGGGTAGCCTATCCCTTCTCCAGAGGGATCTTCCTGACCCAGGAATTGAACCAGGGTCTCCTGCATTGTAGGCAGATTCTTCATCAGCTGAGCTATGGGGGAAGCCCAAAAAGTTTATTACCCACCCCCCAAAGAAAGAGTGCAGCTGAAGCTGTTTCAATGGGTCAGCAGGAGGGAGGCTGGAGGACAGGCTGCAGACCACCTCTCCCCCTCTTCACGGCTTGTACTGCCCGCTCAGACACCCTCAGCCACTGCTCACCCAGGACGGGGACATAGAGGGAAGCTCTAAATGGCAACACACTGTAAATGTGACTTTAATGCATTCAGTACATTTTAAGAATTACATCTCTCCCCTGGGGACCACTGGGTGCTGTTGAATTCTCTGGCTGTTTTCCCATCAGTTAAACACTGCGTGTCTAGCAGTAAAGAACATGTGGGGAAGATTCGGGGCAGGATGGGGACAGTCTTAGAAAAGCAGAACCTGCTCAATTCCATTTGTAACCTGCACTGAAATTTTCAAAGCAGCCACTGTCTGTCTCTGGCATCCTTGTTCCCCCGAGGAGCCCTCTCCTATCCCCATGTGAGGGCCGAGGGAGCTGTGAGCAGGGCTGAGCATCCCTAGAGGAGCAGGACTCCAGGTGTGGAATGGGTGCACCTGCCCTTGGCTGCTTTTCATCCCCCTTTGGGACCTGCTTCCATCCGCCAAGGACTGTCGGTTACCCCACAAGCGGAGGAGGCGCTAGGTGGACTGGCCTGTTATGTTCCCATGAGGACATTCTACCTGTGAACCACTGGCAAGCTCACAGCATGCTGGAGCCTTCTCTTATGTTTCTGTTTAAAGAACTGGCTCAATCAACAACACTGCTTTGGGGAGGGAGGCATCAGTGAGGAAGTTCTAGGGACTGGATTTTTGTCCCCCCAAGGCTATGGTTTTTCCTGTGGTCATGTATGGATGTGAGAGTTGGACTGTGAAGAAAGCTGAGCGCTGAAGAATTGATGCTTTTGAACTGTGGTGTTGGAGAAGACTCTTGAGAGTCCCTTGGACTGCAAGGAGATCCAACCAGTCCATTCTGAAGGAGATCAGCCCTGGGATTTCTTTGGAAGGAATGCTAAAGCTGAAACTCCAGTACTTTGGCCACCTCATGCGAAGAGTTGATTCATTGGAAAAGACTCTGATGCTGGGAGGGATTGGGGGCAGGAGGAGAAGGGGACGACAGAGGATGAGATGGCTGGATGGCATCACTGACTCGATGGACGTGAGTCTGAGTGAACTCCGGGAGTTGGTGATGCAGAGGGAGGCCTGGCGTGCTGCGATTCATGGGGTCGCAAAGAGTCGGACACGACTGAGTGACTGAACTGACTGAAACGCATATCAAGAAATCCTAAGCTCCAGTGTGATAGTCTCAGGAGATGCCTAGGTCATGAGGTGGAGCTGCATGAATGGGATTAGGTACCCTATTAAAGAGACCCCAGAGCATGCCTCGCCTTCACTATGGGAACCGCGTCCTGATCAGACACTGAATCTGTTGGCACCTGATCTTGGACTTCCAGCCTCAGAACCATAAGACAGACAGTGATGCTGTGTATGCATCAGTCTATGGAAAGCTGTGACGGCAGCCAGAGCAGACTGGGATGTGAGGTAACGCTCACTGCGGGAAGTGAATCCACGGCAGCCCGCCTGTAGCCCTGTCATGGGTATCTGTGCCTCCTAGGATCCAGCTCAGGAACAAGACCCCAGGAGGCCCGGGGAGACCTCACCTTTATGGGGCAGGTTTAAGGCTGCCTCATCTGGCCTCTCCATGTTCTCAGCTGAGAGCTGACTGAGTGGAATTCTGCCTGAATCCCCTTGAACCTTCAAGCCAAGGTATCCTTGTCTTCCTCCTCCCCTTCATACCCTCGCCCTCGGCCCCCCAGTGGATCTGAGCATTCAGCATCTGTCCTGCCCAAAATTCAGGTCTCCTCCACTTCCAGGACCCCCAGGGCCCTGCTTCACCCCGTGTCTGTCCACAGCATCCCGCCCCTCTCCAGCACCCCGGCTTCCCTCCCAAGACCATCTTCTCCACCCCATGTCTTGCTGGTCCCTTCCCACTCCCTCCAGCAAGAAGCCCCAAAAGCTGTTGGCCTTTATGGACCATGTTGGGTCCACACCACACAAGGCAACCCCAGTTTAGGACTCACTGGGCAGGGGAGGGATGGACGTGTACCCTGAAGCACCCCACAGGGCCAGGTGGCACAGGGTATACAGGGACCCAGCAGCAGTTCCAAGGCTCCTGCTGAGTTGGAGAACCTGCCTGGAGTCAGCGTGATGAGTCAAGGCCCTTCCCAGGCACAGGTCCGGCCATGGCCTGGCTGACCCCGCTCCTTCCCTTAGACCCCAAGCCAGTCACAGCACCTCCCCATGCCACCCCAGATCCTCACATCCTCATCTCTGCCCTGCTGTCAGCATCAGCCCAGGCCTTGTTCACAGGTGAGACAGGGATTCTACTCCAAAAGGGCGCAGGAAGAGCTTTGTGGAGAATGCCGAACCATACTGGACAGCACTGGCTGTCTTTGGGACTTCTGGCTTCCACCAAAGCCGGGCAGCATTCTCGGTTTGCGGCAGCTCGCCATGAAGCTGTTGCCGTGTGTGTGTCCGCTCCTCTCCCAGCAGCAGCTCCAGGGCGCCACAGCTCCCCTTCCACCCGCCCTGCCCACCAGCAAACACTGGGCTCACCCCTACGGAAGGGGTTCAGCCCCTTGGGGCACACGGCAGATCTCCCAGAGGCCCAAGGTCTGACCCAAGCAGACCTCCAAAACGCCCAGACCCAACACACACCTGCTGAGGAAAGCGGTCCCTGACTTCTGAACAGCAGTCACTTGGGATGCTGTGAATTAACAAATCCAAAGCCACAACCCTCCTCTCAGGCAGGGGACAGCGGGGCCGGACCACACCCTGCCTTCACTCACATATGCAAAAGTACTTCTGGAAATAGAGACATCGCCCGATGACAGATGAGTGGATAGATGGAATGTGGTACATCCATGCAACAGAGTATTTTTCAGCCTTAAAAGGAGAGGAAATCCTGTCACCTCTCACCACACATATGAACCTGGAGGACATCGTGCTGAGAGACGAAGCCAGTCACAGGAGGACACACCCCATGTGATTCCACTGGCACCCAGAGCATCAAGTTCACAGAGACAGAGAGTAGAAGGGCTACTGCCAAGCTGGGGGCAGGGGAGGGGGTCATCTTGGGATGAAACAGAGTTTCAGTTCTGCCAGATGAGACGGTGGCGATGGCTGCACAAAAATACGAATGCATTTAATGCTGCTGAACCACACACCTGAAAGTGGCTACAATGGTGAATTTTGTGTTTTGTGCCTTTTACCACCCTGTCTTTTAAAACATGCCCACTGAGCCTCCACCATGCGGGGGGCACTGTCGTGGGCACCGATGACACAGCAGCGAACCAGAGCCCCTGCTATCAGGATGCTCACACAGAGAGTAGTAAATAAAACCACAAGAAAGCCCAGCAGCGCACACACCAAGTCACACGTACGTAGATCAGCACACAGGCCATGATGCTGCCCAAAGGTGATATAATAAGGACGATGCTTCCAGCGAGGGGCTGTGACTCACGGGAAGGCCACCAGGGGAAGTGGTTTTTAGGGGTGAGGTCTTCATGATGGGGGTTCCCTGGTGGCTCAGATGGTACCAAATCCACCCGCAACATAGGAGATCCAGGTTCTATCTCTGGGTCAGGAAAATCCCCTGAAGAAGAGAATAGCTACCCACTCCATTATTCTTGCCAGGAGAATTCCACGGACAGAGGAGCCTGGCGGGCTATAGTCCATGGGTTTGCAGAGTCGGACACGACTGAGCGACGAACACGCACTGCATGATGGGATGGAACCGGCCAGTGAGAGTCTGTGTCCAGAGCTCGCCCCAGAGACCACAGACAACATAAAGGCCACCAAGGGGCTGGTCAGAGAGGAGGGCAGAGAGCAGAGGGGTTGGGGGAGATTCCAGGGCCTTGACACCAAGGATTTGATTCCCTGCACGATGGAAAGCCGCCACGGGGTTCTGAGCACAGAAGAGATGCAGGCTGGCTCTGCACCCCAGAGGCTCCATTCCCCCTCACCCCAGCACCCCGACATCCCCCCTCTCCATGAAGCTACATGCCCACAGTGCCTGCCCTTAGGGGTTCGGGTATGTTCCATCCAGTCCCCTGAGGGGCACAGCCATGGACACAGGCTGCCAGCCTCCAGTAGCCCTGCTCTCCCTAAGGAGGAGCCCACGGAGGCATCTGCCCCTTCCTCGTGGGCGCCCTCCTCTCCACCACTCCCGGCTCCCTTCCCCAGAGCCCCCAGGAGCCTCACATAGTCCTTCACCGGGGCTCATACCTTGGAGATGCTAGCATTGCCTCCACCACTAACCAAACAGAGGCATTTGACCCTAAAGCACTGGCTTCACAGACTTCCAGTCGCAGCTGAGTGGACCTGATACATGGTCTCTGCTCCGTGTGATTTCCAGGGAAAGTTTCATCAAAACCATGGCTGCCCTGACACATGCCATCCCAAGACAGTTTTTCTTTCTGACTTTATGAAATGGCTACTAGCAGATTATTTTAAATTTCAGGAAAAGGAGAGTCCTATGCCCTGTGGCTCCTAAGCTCCCCAAGGGCCCAATGTCCTCCTGGCCCTCAGACTCTGACCAGACTGACACCCCTCAATGCCAGCTGCTTCTTTGGGGCACCATTCTGAAGACCCTACCTGTGGTGAGTTCAGTAAGGCTCACCTCCAAGTCTCCAGACCTGCACCCCAGATCACCCACAGTGGCCTTAAAACTAGAACGTGGCAACTAAACTCCAGAGTGCCTGCAGGATCACTTTTCAAGCTGGTGGTTACACAGCTGAAGCCTTTAAACAGTCTGCGGATGGAGGATGCAGTGCCCACGGCAACGTCGCTACCCCATTGCCCTGGCCCTCAGCGGGCACACTGTCAGTGAGGCTGCTACTGCATCCATGAACACCCTGCAGAGGGGAAGGAGAGACGGCTGCTCTGAGGCTCGTGGAGGATGGTCATCCAGGGAGGAGGAGGTGGACCTGGAGCCCAGGTTGCCACTGCCCCAGAGAGGGGGTTCTCTGGGTGCTGAGGGCAGGCCAAGTGCATCCCCTAGAGGACTTGCTCCCAGCATGACATTCACATGCCCTGGGCAACTCTCTGACCCCCAGACTCCTTGTGCCCTTGGCTCCTCCCACCCCTGGCAGACAGAGACCCGGCCAGGTCACAGAGCCACTGCAGGTCTGTGGCGCAGGCTCTGCACTGTGGTTTCAGGTGGTCTGGCACCTAGACGGGGAGTGGTGGGCAGGCCTGAGTCCTGGCTGGCTCCTGGGCAAGCGCCCTTTGGGCCAGGAGAGCACGTTTTCACTTCATTCAGTGCAAGTCGACAAGATCCCCGAATATCTGCTATATCCCATACCCTGTACAGAGGACCACGAGGAGAGCGCCCTGAGAGCAGCACGATCCTGTCCTCACGGACTCTTGCACCCACTCAGGGCACATGCTGGCTGAGCTCAGAACAGAGGTTCCCTGGAAGGACACCCACCCTCAAGCCCCAACTTCTTCCAGGTGGAGCTGGAGGCCACAGAGGGCTTGGCTGTGAGATGCTGGAAGACAGGGCCCCTGCATTTGCCAAAACTCACATCCCAGGAGCCAGAGCTTCTGCCTGAGGCTGAGGTGGCAACAGGGAGGGGAAACCGCATTAGCATGCTCCAAGGGGCAGGGCCCGGCTTCCCTGGTGACTCAGCGGCAAATAGCCCGCCTGCTCATGCAGCAGACTCAGGTCAACATGAGTTCAATCCCTGGATCGGGAAGGTTCCCTGGAGAAGAAAATGACAGCCCGCTCCAGTATTCTTGCCTGGGAAGCCCCACGGACAGAGGAGCCGGGTGGGCTACAGGCCTTGGGGTCAGACACAACTGAAGCGACTAAGCAACATCGGAGGGCCAGGGCCGGCTCAGAGCCAGATTCTCTTCCTGCAGGGAAGGCTGGAGGGTCACGGCGCTGCAAGGAGGCCAGTCCACAGTGAGCTGCCCACCACACACATCCTCGCCACACAACACACACCCCAACACCCACACCAGCACAGGCAGCACACACATCTCTATTAACACACGCATCAACACTCCAACACACACCAATGTGGTTCCCCAGCACACTTGACCACATAACACACGCCTGAAACCTATACCAACACCCACACCACACACATATCTCAACACACACCTCTCCACTAGCATGTGTCAACACACAAATATGCACTCCCCCAAACCACGCAGCCACACCAACATATTTGCATACCCTAAGGCCATACCCTAGCGGCACCGTACTCCCACACTTGTACTGACCTTCATATCCCAACCCACCCTCACCTGTACACACACATACCCAGTGTGTGCACATCCACTTCCATCCCAGTACATCCACAGTCCAAGACACACCCACCGTGCATGCGCGCGCGCGCGCACACACACACACACACAAGCACAGAGCAACACATCCACCCTCAGCAACTACATCCAAAAAATTAAACCATCTTACAAATACACACACAGCAACAGCAGCCCAGGACAACACGACCATGCTCACACATCCCAACGCAGACAACAGATGTTCAGATGCACACTGGCCTCCAGACACACACACTCAGTCACAACTGTGTGCTGGATGTTCTATTCCCAGAAGCTACGGGCAGTTTGAAGCTGCTAATTCCCCTACACCCACAACAGCAGACTCAGCTGAGCTGCGTCCTCCCTGGGACCACCCTAGGTAGGTCCAGGGCAGCTTGACAGTCCAGGACATCCGCTTGGCGCTGCCAGTGTGACGTGGCCGCTTGGTTCAGTTTTTAGTGCCACCAGGAACAACAACAAAGAATCCGCAGCCCCTCCTCTGGAAGGCTTCCCAGATGACAACGCTGCCTCCTAATTTACACCTCGGAGGACAGTGCTGACCAGGGAGGAAGAGCAGAGGCCCTCCTCTCTTTCTCTTCCTCTACCCATGGGGGAATCCCTCTCTTCTCCAGAAAGAGTTGGCGGGTGGGGAGAGCTGAGAGCACGCATCCACTAGGCAGTCCTGGCTGTGCCAGTCCCGAGCCTCTGCCCCCCAGCCCATTCTCTGGCCCACCACCCACACCCAGGCCCCCTTCCACCACCGGCCTGCAAGAGAGAGCAAGGAAACGGAAACGGGCTGGCGAGCGTGGTGGAGTTTGGAGGGAGGCGGAAACTGAGACTCAGGCAGGCTGCACAGGAAGACAGCCGGTCCCCCAAGTCACCAGACTGTGTTTCAGGGGCCCATCCTCTCAGCCTTGGGCCTCCAGGGGCACCCAGGGGACACAGCCACAGGACCCTGGTGACTTGCTCTACATGTGACATTGGAGTAGGGGTTGGGGGATCCCTGCAACCAGAGCTTTGGGCAGTCACTTTAAGTCTAAGCGTGGCACTCCGGCTGGGTCCCAGTCGATCCTCAGCAGAGCCGAGCAAGCACTGGGCCATCCCCTTCCTTGATTCTTTTCTGGAAAGATACAAAGAGAGGGAAGGAGTACTCATCTGAGCTTCCCACTGTGTGTGAGGGCCAAGCTCCCATTGGCCAGTATGGAGCAGAGCTGGCAAGCAAGGCTTCTGCCTTCAGCCGTGTGCGCCCCATCCCCAGCATGACCCAACAGTGGAACCAAAAGGCAAGAGGTCAGACAGACACGGGTTCAAATCTCAGCTCCACCACTTCCTAGCTTTGTAACTCAATACAGCCTCTCCTGCAGTAGCAGTAGCAGCAGCCATACAGTATACCTATCTGACATCCTCTCCTCTGCCAGATCACAGGCTCTGAGACACAGAAGCACAGAGAGGCTTAAGGAGCCCTTGCTGGGTCACACAGCTCCTAAGGGCCAGCACTGGAGCCCTGCCCATGACCACCACGCTCTCCCACAGCGCTGTGAGGACTGCCCCCAGGAGGGGAAGAGCAAACCCCCAGCTGCACTGAGTGAGGGGCCCTGGAGGCGCCCCCTAGTGGCAGGACCCCTCCTCCAGGGCATGGAGGCCTCACACAGGGACAGCGGGTGGGAAGGCGCCCTGAGGACAGGAGCTAGGAGGGTCTTCCCAGCCCCGCCATTCACCAGGCACACGGGGCCCCTCAGAGATGACAGGGCCCCGCCACCTGCTCAAGGGTCGAACACAGACATCAACAAGAAATCCCCACATTCCTAACTGTGCAAACCCTAGTTCTCTGCTCAGTGGATGAGAACCTTGAAAGTTACCCACAGGCCATGGAAACATCGGGAAGGGAGGGGAGAGGAGGGCAAAAACAAGATGAAAGGGGTCTCAGAGCCTTCTAGACTTCCCTACCCCCTCTCCCCCATGAGGAGGAGGACGCCCAGGCCCCAGGGAGGGGAGCGAGCTGCCTCAATAGCCCAGCAGGGTGGGTAAGGCCTGCCCGTGTCGGGGGCCAAGCTCTGGCTGAAGTCTGTGCTCTGCTAGGAGTCGTTTCTTAAACATTAGAAAATGCATTTGTCTCTGGGTTAATAGCCAGGCTTGTGACCTTTTAATTCACAGAAAATAAAGGGCAATTGAGGTCTGATGTGTACCATAAGAAATTGTTTCCACTCATTCTCATAGTGGGTCTGTATTTAGTTCATGATCCACCACCCCAAAAGAAAAATGGCACTCTCTGTAGGGCCCAACCTCAACTGATGCTGGACATTTTAACATATGAGGTAGTACAGCTTCCCAGATGACTCACCTGGTCCTCTGTGGGGACAGCTACGGATGGTTCTGAAGTCAGGTCGGCTTGGATAAGATGCAGAGAGCATCTTTCCCAGTGTGGGTCTGACAAACTCTCACAGGCTCGACCTGCAGGGTCCCAACAAGAACCCACACTCCACGTGACACCTGACTCATGACCTCCATCTTCCCGTGAACCACAGGGTGGTCAGGGGCAGGTGAGCTGGAGCAAGGAGCCTGCCTCTCGCTCCCTGGTGTGGAGCTTCACCCTGACGCTTCCCGCTGCCCCCTTCAGGGCAGCCCCCCACCCCACCCCCCGTGTCAAGTGACCGGCTGCCAGAACACACAGGCCACAAGCTGTGAGTCCTCCATGAGCTCCCATCCGGCTCCCTTCTTGGCCTGAGGGGCCCTCCTCAAAAGCAGTGGCTGGACTCTCTGCCAGGGCCTTTTCGGCAGCAAGAAAACTGCCGTTCACATCCAGGGAGAGAGAGGACGGCCAGTCACAGTGGCTGAGCTGGGGGTGCCTCCCTGGAAGTCAGTGGGTTGGCCAGGTTCCACAAAGGGAAAGAGTTACCTGCCACAGGAGCTACTGAGGTGACTGGGGTGGTTCTGCCGTTTCAGGTCCCTTGGGAACAAATGTAGGCACCAAGGCACGTGGGTCTCCTCCAGGCACTTGGGCATCAAGGGGCAGGTGCATGGGGCAGCCCTCCCATGCACCTACCCCCTCTGATTAGGATTTGCTGGCTGCCAGGCTCAGGGCCTCTGGACACCGTGGCTTGTCCGTACTCACCCTTGCATCCCCAGCGCCTAGCACATGGCTCGGAGTTCAGAACCTACTTAATAAGCATTTGTCCTTGAATGAACTAATGAATTAACGAACAAACCAACAAACAAGTGAATTTATGAAAGAACAAACGAGTCACAGGGTTGCTTGGTGACAGGCAACTGCCTGGCTTGAAGGAGACAGATTTCAGTATTTCCTTGGGAGGAACTTTCTCAGTAACATCTCCAGTACTGAAAGAAAGGGCCTCAAGACACAGCATCCCGCTGGGTAATACACAGCTGCAGCCTGTGGGCTGTCATCCTGTGACTTGAGATTCCTCTGCGAGGAGGTCCACTTCCGGAAACAGGGAACACAGCACTTATATGAAGCATTTATCAAAGTATAGCTATCACTGAAAGACAGAGGTGCACAAAGGATAGCCCATGGGCCAAATCCTTCTGTCACCTGGCTTTGTAAATAAAGTTTTATTGGAAACCATCAAGCACTTTCAATTAGGACAGAATTGAGTGGTTACAAAAGAGCCCGCATGACCTACAACACCTAAATTATTTGTTACTTGGACCTTTACAGAAAGAGTTTGTTGATATCTGTGTTGAATATTCCACTGCAAAAAATATGTGACGTATTAGAATTCCCTGGTGGCTGAGACGGTAAAGCATCTGCCTACAATGCGGGAGACCCAGGTTCCATCCCTGGGTCGGGAAGATTCTCTGGAGAAGGAAACGGCACACCACTCCAGTACTCTTGCCTGGAAAATCCCATGGACGGAGGAGCCTGGTAGGCTACAGTCCATGGGGTCGCAAAGAGTCGGACACGACTGATCGACTTCACTATACACACTATATTTAAGTAAAAGCTGAAGTCTGTAATGTAATCATTTTTTGTGTGTGAAATACATCTTTCAGTGCACAAAAAGAACTGGGAAAGAATGGACTAAAATGTTTGCGGTTGTTATCTCTGAGTGGTAAGGGCACATATATTTTTAAATTATTTTATTTGTATTTATCTGTATTTTCTCAATGTCCAAGATAAACAAGAATTAACTTATAGTAAGAAAAAAATAATAATGTCATTAAACAACAAAAATAGCAACAAAGAAGTCAGTAAACAGCCCTCTAGGAAGAGACCAAGTGGCTGGGGTTTGAAGGTCAATCCAACAGGACATTTCAGAGGGGGTTAGGTCCCATTTGGGAACGGATGCATGCTGCCAATGCTCTCCTACACAGGGATTATTTTATGTCACAGAGCAGCTTCGCTGAAGGATCACTTCAATTTTTCAAGGCAAATTACTTTTAAAAAAAGAACCTAAAACACCTATTTTAGCAGCGAATTTAACAAAATATATTTAGCAATAAAGAGAAGCATGTATCTGTCTTGGTCTTCAAGGAAACAACCACTGCACACATTTTACGTTGAGCTAAACATAAGCAAGTTGGAAATTTTCCAAAATGCCTCTCAAGATGATTGAAGACAACCGAGGGTGTCCAAAAACCACGATGACAACCACTGAGCTAAGAGTTTGGGGACATTACTTTAATGAAGAGATGAGAGCACCATGAAGGGGACCTGTCTCACCATACATCAAATGGCTTTGGAACTGAGGTCAAACCAGAGGAAAGAAACTGGTGTCCACCCAAGTCCCAGCCCAGCAAGATGCCTCCCCGGGGGAGAGAATGGACCCTCTCTGGCATCCACAGCACCCAAGGCCCAGAGTAAAACAGCATGGTCACCCCAAGGTGTGCCCTGCTCCCAGCAAAAGCTGAAACAAGACCCCACCCCCGAAAAGCAAGTGAGGAGGCATCAAAAGGCAACCCACCCACCACCCACTTCCTTCTGTAAATATCTGGCTGGGCATCTCCAAGAGAATGGCCGGCCCCGCCACGGAGTCAGCTTGTCCTGTGCCTCCCATAGCCCGCAGACACATGCCACATGTCACACAAAACCCCAGTGCTGACAGCAATGAAGACGTGGGTCCCACAAGCAGCCAGGCCCTGGACAGCCTTCTCTTGGTAGGAAAGAACAGACCCAGGCACCCGAATTCCACCCACCACCGTCTCTACGAACAGCACAGCTCCCTCTGTGCCCTGGCCCACCCATCAGGGAGCCGGAGGGAGTGTTCAGACATGCACTGATTTGGAGTTCTGCAGCCTGTTTTGAAGATGTGGATCAAGGAGAGGATGGCAGCAAATCTCTGTGCTTAGCTCAGCCCTGTCTGTCACAAGCCAAGCCCCCCAGTTCCCCATTCTGCCTCCCCAGCACATGTTAGAGGCACAGTATTCACCTCTTAGATTATATTAACAAGCTCCATTATTACAGAGTTGTCTCTGTAACTACCCAGGACTGTCCTGGCTGGCTCCACATGTTTGCACCCACAGCATACCAGGACTTAGGTGAAAACAGTAAGCAAAATGCAATACAAGATAAATAAATGGAAATACAGCTCCAGGAAATTGAGTGCACTCCTGACAAAGAACAGCTACACCAGATCTGGCTCAGAATTCAGTGGAGGGGCCCAGCAGAGTGAAAATCCACGTGCACAGCAAGGAAGACCTGCTTTAGCTACCCAGCTCCTAGGGGACCCCCAAGCTCTGCTCAGGTGCCTCGCTGCTCAGGTTGTGCCCAAGAAAAAAGGCCCCAAAGTCTGCCCAAGACCTGCTCCCCTGAGCTCCTGTGCAAGGGCCCACAGCTTTCCGAGAAGGAGTTTCCAGATGGCGCCTGGCGGCAGCAGTGCCAAACTCCACAGCTTAAGTAAATGTTGCCGTCGCCCCGTCCTGCCAGGAAAAGGCAAAGGGGACCCACGGCTCTTCTCAGCTGCTGCGACGCTTGCTTCCTGGAGAGGACAGAGAGTCCCCACCACCTGCCCTGCACCCTGCTGGAGAGCCCCCTTTCCTCGGCGTTTGTGAGCTTCACTGCCCCTTTCTACACTCCAGCCCAGTCCACATGGGTCGGGGAGGAGCTGTCAGATGCCAACAGAGGAGAGGGAGGTGAGGAACCCAGAAGGGCAGCAAGCAGGCCCAAGGGTCACAGATGGCAAAGGCTCCAGCCCAGTCATCACAAATTTGGGACGTTTGCACAAATCCAATCTCCTGATCTCTGCAGGTGTTTCTCCACCCCTACCATCAACGCTCCAAAACAGCCCGACAGTTATGGGAGTTAAGGCTCACTTCTCTTCCGGCCTCACATGCTCAGAACACTGCCAAATGCTCCCAGCACGGGTCTCTCCCAGGTCTCCCTCCACTCTCCACCTCAACATCCCAAATATCCCAGAGGCTTCCCCCAGAATCCAGGGAAATCCTGAGGGCCAGTGAAATAGGAGGTTTATTGAAGCCTGTACCTGTCTCCACCCTGGAGACATCAGGGCTACCTCCCAAAACCTCCTCCAGAGGAGGGCAGAGCCAGGTGCTGGCTGAGGTGGAAAGCGAGGAAGACTCCCTGCTTTACCCGCTCAGGAGTGCACGTCTCCTAACAGGCACAAAGCTTCATGCCAATGAAGGGGTTCGAAGGCCCAAGAGCCGGGTGGAGAAGGGATCCGGTGAACAGGAGGACCCCAAGATGCTCCCCAGAGACAGTTCCCACTCTGTAGGAGCGGCTGCTGGCAGTGCTGACATGTTGGGCCTACGTTCCCAGGCCCCTGAGACGGAATAGCAAGAGAGTGGGTGGGTGAAAGGCGGCTCCAGGCAGCTCATGACACATGCTTTGGGCCAACAAGCAGAGGCCACGCTGTGGCCATTTGCAAAGCAAACCTCTAATTCCAAGGTGGTGGCCAACCTGAGCGCGAACCTGCCATTCCAGCTAGCAGCAATCACGCACCTAATGCTTCACGCTCTGTTTTGAACACTGACTGCTTAATTCTTTGCCTCATTGTAACCTGTCCTTAGCTAATGTGTGTTTTTCTTATTACCATTAAATTTAGATTTAAATGAACGTTCGTTCCTTGTATTAACATGCATACAGAAGGAGCATACTACCGTGAACACATGGGGCTTCCTGAGTTCTCGGGCAGGAGCGCAGCATCCCTAAGAGCACAGGAGCGGGACACGAAGGTGGGCAGGGTGAGGCGGGGCAGCTAAAAACAGCAGGGCTCCAGTGATCCTGTGGTAGGAATCAACCCCGTGGACAGAAGACGGTGTCCCGGGAGTCTGGGAATCCTTGGGAACGAAGAGGAAAGAGGCTTTGCTTCTGGGATCTTGTGTCACACATCTTTTATATCACACTTCCTATTTGAAGACTTTTAGAGCCAGTATGATTTCTCTCTTTCTGAAATGCTAAGTGACAGCTCCATCGGGCAGCCCTGTGGAAGTGGGATTTACAGCTCCACACAAAGGGGTGAGAGAGGCAGCCGAGGCCCCAGAGTGGTACTGAGCGTTCCCAGGCTCAAGGCAATCAAAGGGCACAGAGTGATCGGAAGTTTATAAAAAGGAGCTGCTGTCAGGCGTCCGGCCCCCTCACAGGAGACAGGCGAGGTGAACCAGCATCTGAGGGCTCCTGTTCCCAGCTCCAGCACCATGCCAAGTGGGCGGACCACCTCCAGTCCCAGCAGAAAGGCGGGAGAGCAGAGGGAGCCCACTAGACCCCTGACCTCTGCCCCATCGGACAGAAGTCTGGCCAGCCTACTACCCAGGCTGGGCCAGCTCCCGGGAGGCAGGGCCCACCAGCATCTGCCTGGGCATGGCTTCGGCACACACAGCCGAGCCTCCGTAAATCTCCACAAACACGGCGGCCGCCTGCACACTCTTCCACGTCGGGACGGAAAAGCTGCATATGGCGCTCAGTTTTAACAGCTGAGCTTTAAAAAAGTGCAGCTTTTCATCTCACTGAACCAGCTCCCAAATTAAAGGGTGGGGGAGGGAGAGAGAGGAGGCAGGAAAAGAGAGAAGCTGGAGTGGGCAGGGGGAGCCTTCCACGCTAAATTTGATTTTATAAGGAATTTCAGACTAGTATCTGCTCCAAAGGTCCCTCTGGAAAATGAAATCACAGTCCCTGTTTGTCGTCCCCAAGTTTGCTAATTTCATCCTTTAAAAAATAACTTTCTTTTTTCTGCTTTTAATAAAAATGAAGGAGTCTATCAATGAAGAAATCACTCACATGCCTTAGATTGGGTTAACAATTTTTAAGCAAATTTGTAAATGGGATTATTGTTTTCCAAAGTTCTGCTTAGCGAAGAGATTAGTGGCCACAATGCCCAGGGGGCATCCCCTGGTCCTTTTAATTCCCTGCCTGGAGGTGGAAGGTGCTGGGAGAGGAATGGGAGGGAGAAGCCTGATATAGGGCAGTTTTCCTGGAATCGCCTGGAAACTTTTACTTTCTGTTTCCTCTGCTGATAATGACTGTCTTCGCTCTGCAGCCAGCCCCCCTCTCCTCTCCCAGCCCCCTGTTGCTGCCTGCCATCCCCGAGCTCCAGTATAAAGTTTGGCTTTTGCAGCAGGAAGCAGCTGGGCCAAGCAACCAGCGAATGATAATGACCTCAGAAATCTGCTGTTCGCTCGGCAACAATAGGGTGCTCAGTCTACTGGAAAATTGTGTTCATCAGCTAACTCTGCTCAGTTACTAATTGACATTGCCAAATATTTTAAGAACAATTGGAATGCACAAGCAAAAAAAAAATTTTTTTTGAAGATCTTAATCCTCAGACTTAAATTTTTTTCTTTTTCTTTTTTTCCCTTCTTTCGAGTACCCAGATTTGTTTGTGTGGAGCAGTCAGTGGTTATCATGAATGGGGGCAGGGAGGAGGAGCCACATGAGAAAAAGAGGTGGAAAAGAAAGAAAATCTATCATATCACTATACACCCGATGTAAATGCAGGGGAGCCCTGGATAAAGGCCTTTGATGCTGTGGTCAATGGGCCAGCACAGGATGGAGACCCAGCATTTCAGGAATGCGGCTCGGGCAACAAAAGAAGAGCCCTCAAGGCTTCCAGCCCAGCTGATCAAATAATCCTTGTCCATCACAAAATATCATACCAGAAGTAGTAGGGGTTAACAGTATCTCCATCTTTGCATCTCTTCCTGCCTGGCTTTCCATTGATCACGTAACTTAGCCGACTTTATTTAATGAACAGAGGGTCAACGCATTCAATTACCCCTTTCCCACCATCAACACTTCAATTAGCCCCTCTCCAAAATTATGGGGAATGCAGAAGGTAACTGCCCTGTTGGATATAATGAACAGTATCGTTTCTTAGTACATTAAGTTTTAATTATTCTGAGCGTGATTTCCAAAGCAAAATCTGAAGAAATAGAACTTTGGTTGTCTTCTGACTCAGGATAAGGCTAGAATCGGAGCACAGCCTTAGATGAGATTTTAGGGAAAGATACAGAGATTAATGTCGTCGGAGAGTCTGCACGCGAGCCAGAAATGAGGGAGCATCAAAACACCCGCCCCGCTTTCTAAATGTCATAAAAGAGTAAAATGTTTAAGCCGCTGCTTTCCAAACAGTCTCCCTTTGCATTGTACACGGAGGCAGAGATGACATCTACTATGGTGTGAAATTAGTGGCAACACAAATCAACAACAACAACAAAAACAAAGGGGAAAGATGGGGAAGTGATCTGTGTGACTAGTTTTGTCCATTTTCTGTTAGAAAATATGACCTCTCAATTTGTCAAAGGTCCTAGTTTTCGCAGTTGATCTTAAGCTTGGTTCTCAGCAGTTTGGAGAGCCAAAGAACAAACACATTTTCTGGTTCACTGGAATCATTTTCACATGTTCACTGATTCAAACATTCTTTTGCTCACATAACAAACAGCTGCATCCCACATTAGCCTAGCTAGTGACAGTCGCCCATCTCGGCAATAACTGTTTGATTGCAAACTTGACCCCTTCTTCGTCTCGGTCTGAGCAAGACATTTTTAAACAGCCACTCCGTTCCAATCCTCCTTTGCAAAGAATTACATCTGATAACAAAGGACGTCTCTGCCACTCATTGTAAGCCTTCTTCTGGAGATCTGTTCTAAGAGGCTCTCTGTAAAAAGGTTTTTTATGATGAATTCAGAACTACTATCATGTTAAGAGCAGCGATTTATAAAGAAGAATTCATTGGTTAAGATCTGAAAAAATAGTTTCTCAGGCCCTACTGACCCAGTTTTCAACAAAAAAAAGAATCAAGTGATGCAAATTAAGTTTTGCGACATTGTTATGCAGTCTGAGAAATTTGTAAAACCGTGTTTTTGCAGTTATTTCTTAATAGAAGCCTTAATAAGTACTTCTTTCTTTACTTAAGGGCTTAAAGATTTTTTTCTCCCCTTCACCTTGCAGGTTTCTCTCTAACAGGTAATAATAAAATACCTATTGTGTCAAGATTTTTATTTAAATGCTTATTTTAATCGCGCTTTATACAAATCAGACTTGTTAGAAATAAGAGGGAAGACTAACCCGATTTGGTTAAGGGTCCTAATCCCAGGAAAACTTGAATGGCCCAGGCGTGCGACTGATTTAGGCTGCATATTGGTATGCCATCAATTTTCCTACTTAGTCAGAAAATTATGAAAGGGTCTAATTTGAATATGAAGAAAACAAAGAAGTCAACCAGAAATGAAAGAATCAGTATTCACAATTGTACGATACTTCAATGAGGGAAATAAAAGTGAGAAGATAACCACAACTCAAGTATAATTCTCCTTTGAGTCCCAAGCCCGGTTGGTTCTTTTAAGCAAAATGGACTTCTTTCAGCAGAGTATTTAGAGATTTGGAAACAACAGAGATAGGAATAGCATGAGGCTATCACTTGGCCAGAAGGTGAGAAAAACACGGTAAACACGTCATTAATAGAGCCGAACATTTGGTGTCGGAATATTCTGCTGAGACCTTTTCATTTCAGCGGGGCTGGGAAACGGATGAAAATCTGTCAGTGTTAACTCCACGTCACTCCAAAAAGTTAGGAAAGCCAGTTTGTGCTCCGCTTTCTGCCCCAGAAAGGTCCCCAAATCCAAAAACCGTGAGATGACACTCTCCAGGAGAGGGGACCTCCTCACAGGAGGCCAGAAGTAATCCGTCCTGACAATGGGACGCCTGGCACTTTGCTGCCTTCCTGCACAAAGATCCACCTCCGAGCGCTCGCCATCAGGCAGTGACACTGGAGAACCCTTGCCTTGCGAGTTCTGGGCGGTGGTCACTCCAGGCAACGTGGCCTGGCCCTCCGTGGTGCTGCAGTCCTCCTCAGACGCTTCCAGAGTGTCTCAGCAGAAGTGAATTGCAAACGAGGCTAGGACTCCAGGAGTACACAGTGTGTTTCATGGGTGTTTAAGCAGAGGCATTAAGTGCTGTCGGAATCTCTGGAATGTGCAGTGCAGATTTATGTGTCTTAACAATTCTTTACTGGTTCGTAATAAGCCAGCGGACTCACACTTTATTTTAATACTAATTTTGTCCTAGAAGAAGGGAATACTGATGCATGACAAGAACAACACAACTAAGCTGGCATCTACTTAATAAGTGTAGCAGTGAATTGCCTCCGATACTGAAATATTTATCGAAACTGAGAAGGGAAAAAAAAGAAAAGGGGAAAAAAAAACCTTAAAAAATGACCCTCACCAGGGTGTTGCCACATCTTTAACAGTGGGCAATGCAGTGCCTTGAGGTGTCTCAAACTGTCTTTCATTTTCTAGACTTAATGGCTGATTGCAGAAATCAATGTTGCCATTAGTAACAGGGTATTTGTTATGGCATGATTTCCTCTGTTGTTAGGCTGCAGAATGATTACAGTATTAGTGAGATGCTTTCTTTATAAAGGGCTAGAGATATAACTTTCAATTTACTATCCATTAGTAAGGGGCTTTGGAAATATGGATGAAGGCAACAAGCTTACCTGCTGTTAGGTAGTGATTTTAATTTAGCTGTCTTAGGAGAGTGGGATTTTTTTTTCTTTTTTTTTTTCCCCCCTCAAACTGGGCCAGGAAGCTTCAGCATTTCACAGACATTTTGATGACAGATTTTCTGCTTTGCTATTTTAGACCCCAGAGCTGTATCGCCCGTGTAACACAGTACAATTTAAGACATGAAGTTGCGCATCTGTGTTGCAAACCTCTGTGCTTTTCCAAACCATCAGAGGAGAATGGTGTGGTTCTTCAGGTTATACACACATGACAGGTGAAGCAAGCTGTACTTTTGGAAGGGGACTGGAGACAGGTTAGGTCTAAGAAGAGATAGTGAAAGGCCCAAATGAGACAATTATGGGCATACAGTTGGGGGGATAGATCGTGAAGGTCTGAACTTACACAATCACATCAATGGATGGAGCCAAACGGCAGCTCCTGGGTTCCTGAGGTGATGGCAGATGGGGGTCAGGGAACAAAATGGGGCCAGGCAATCTTAGGGGCAAGAAAGGCTATGCCCGCTGGCAAACATACCAACTGGCCATCTCTCCACCACATGGGAGAAGGACTGACTTACTTTCCTGGTGCCAGGGCTCAAGGGAAGGTCGCAGAGTTGAAATGACAGCCTTCTCTTAAGGCAGGGCCAACAGGCAAGGTCCACACAGCACCAGGACCACGCCACAGTGACCCCAGGGCTGACCCTGAAGGGCAGCAAGGCCCCCTCCCCACTGAGGCCAGCACAGAATCAGGCTCTGGGGTAGGGAGAGCCCTGGCTCCGGCCACTGTTCCCCATCTCCCCCAGCAACCTACCTGAGGAGGACGGCGAGGAAGGGTGCGGGCTGTCCTCCTGGGCGCTCCCGGTCTGCGAGAGCCCGCCTCCAACCCCGCTCTCCTCGGTGACGTTGGAGGAGCCGGGCGTGGTGGAGCGGCTCACCGACTGGGACTCCTGGTCGCTGCCCGAGCCGCGCCGCTCGTCGGGGCCCCCGTGCAGCCCGTCCTCGTCACCCTTGCGGTCCCTCTTGTGCACGCGGGAGTGCACGACCACCTGGTGGTAGGTGCGGAACACTCGGCCGCAGTCCGGGCACTCGGTGGGCTTCTCCTTCAGGCTCCCGGGACCCTGCAGGTTATACTCGAGAGCCTGGTTGAGCCCGTGTGACAAAAAATCCCGACTGCCTTCTAAAGGGTCGAGCTTATTTGGCAGGTCTCTCTGATTGCCCACTTTAGTGCTGTGAACCAAATCAGCAGGCATTTTCTGCTTGGAGCCATCTGCTCCCACTAACACGTACTCCCGCTTCTCCTTATCAAACAGAACTCCGGCGTTTGCCAAAGTGTCTTCGTGGTTGCGCTGTAGCTGGTGCTCTTTAGACAAGAAGCCGTGTTCCATGGCCATGCCCCTGGCCATGAGCTGCCAAGCCTGGTAGCTGTTCACGGGGTCCATCTCGGCAGCCTTGGCCGCCGCCTGCAACCGCTCAATGCAGCTGGATTTCAGCGGTGGCACCAGGTTGAGGCATCCCAGGAGGGAGTGCTTGTCGCCCTCGGGGACACCGTGGGCCATGCTGGAGATGGGGGTCAGCAGCTTCCCCACCACCTCCTTCTCCTTCAGGGGCAGCTCGCCTTTGCCGTAGAGCTGGCTGGGCTCGCTCAGGCTGGCTTTGTCTGCTGCCATGAAGCCGCTCTGCAGGCAGGAAAGATACCTGGAGTACAGGTTGGCATGGGCCTCTTGGGACATGCCGCCCATGGGCACAGGCACCTCGGGGTCGCTGGGGGACTTGTTCTTCACGGACAGCTTGTTGAGGTGGACCTTCATGTGGTTCTTCAGGAACCAGGGCTCTTTAAAGCGCCGGCCGCAGATCTGGCAGCAGTGCTCGAAGGAGTCCTTGTGCTTCCGCATGTGGCCCTTCAGGAACCACGCCTGGCTGAACACCTGCCCGCACACCTCGCAGCGGAACTCGTTGGCCGATTGCTCCCCGCCGCCGTTGGGGCCCTGGCCCTGGGCCGACTCGGCCGTGATATGGGCCTTCTCCACGTGGCTTATAAGCTCCTCCTCCTGCGAGGCGGCGAAGTCGCACAGCGTGCACTTGTAGGGTTTGTGCAAGATGCGGATGTGGCGGTCTAGCTCCTCCCGCTTCTTGAACTTGCCCTTGCAGAAGGTGCAGCGGAAGCCAGCGGCGGGGGCCACCGCATCCTCTTGCACGCTAGCCGGCTTGGGCGAGGGCACCGGGTTGGCCACGTCGGGCAGGCTGTGGTTGGTGGGCAGGGCCAGGTTGCACGCGGCCAGAGGGGCCTGCTGGGCGTGCGCCAGGGGCTTCAGGTCAGGCCGGGGCTGAAGCAGGCTGCTCTTCATCTGCTTGTCCCGCAAGATGGCCCTCTCCTCCAGCTCGTGCAGCAGGCGGTTCTCCTCGCGCACCCGCCCGCGCCCCTTCCCCAGATTGCCCAGCTTGTGGGTCCGCAGGTGGATCTTGAGGTTCCCTTTCTGCGCCGCCCGGTGGTCGCAGTACGGGCACTTGAAGGGCTTCTCGCCGGTGTGAGTGCGCATGTGCAAGGAGAGGATGCTATTGAAGCGGAAGCGCTTTCCGCACAGCGGGCACGGGTACTTTCGGTTTTTACGGGCGTCGTCCTCGATGTCGCTCATCTGGGACATGATGCCCAGGTTCTGACCGTTGAGGAACTGCTGCAGATCCACCCGCCCGTTGAGGCTGGTGTCCACGTCCCGGCCCAGCTGGTTGGCCAGGAGCGCCATCTGACTGCCCATGGGCTGGCCACTCATGGGCACGTGGGCCTTCTCGTCAAGAGGCGCGGGGGTCTTCTCCTCGGGGTTGGGCCGCGGATGTAGCTCGGGGAAAGCATGGCTGAGCTGGGAGGTGATCTGGTGCAACTTCTGACTCATGGCATACTGGCCGTTGAGGACGGGGCCGCTCAGATGGGGCTCTGCTTCCGGCGCCGCCGAGGACACTCCAAGGCACAGACTGGCTTCTTCCATCCCTGAAAATAAAGAAAGAGTTCAGATCTGTGCCAGGTACCGTGGCACAGTGAATCAACAGCATCAGCTGGTGGGGAATTTGCATTGCATGCCCTACCTACACATAATAATGCTAAGGAATTATAGTCAAAAACAATAATAAAAAAATGAATTATTAAATGCCAATTATGCAATATGGCATTGCTCTTCCAATTTGTTTTGGCGATAGATCGTCTTCCTTGTATTTTCTATTTACAGACTGCAATTATTCATTCACGTTTAAATTATTAATGTTTTACCACTTTCAACACCTAATAACAAATCAGGGGTCTACGTGTTAAACGTTTCCTCCTCTCCCCCCTTTAGCACCTGCACCTGTTGGTTCAGTTCAGAGTTTGTCAAGGAGCAGAATGGCTTTAACTGAAACACCAAACTGACTCACTTGTAACTTTTGTTTCTGGTTACTATATTCCATACGTTCGCCAGTCGGAGATGAAAGAGATTATTTTATGATTTGGCAAAAAAAATCCAACCCAATGGCACGATATTTACTGGTACATAATAAAACAAGATAATGTTTTGGGAAAAAATAAAGTAAAGGACAGGCTTTAGAACAATAAAAGGGATTTTGCTTTAGTCAACAAAAAGTGCAGTAATATCTCATTAAGCTGATTAGTATGCTGCTTAGAAACAGTACTAGGTGCTGTAACACATGATTATAATCATAAAAATCCTTCAGTGTTTGCAAGGAAGCATTAACGAGGTATATTAAATTTTAAGGAGACTGCGAGTAGCGGCTTTGCAAACCTTAGAGATTAAGATTTAACCCTTCTGTTACGAAACACTGTTATTTTGTTATTTGGTAACCGTGCCCATCAAAAGAAGTATAAATTATCTCGTGATGGAATCATAGTGAATTGTTGAGACTGCTCAAATTTGGGTAGGGGGTAAAGACTTACACTGCAGAGTGGGCTTACCCTGTCCTTCAACTGGCAAGATATCTGCAGCAGAGACTTTGATTGGGCTTAAAGAGATCTTTTATAGAACTGGATAAAAACCAATTAAAATCCAGGGACGATGCCATAGGAAGTCTCAACCAAGTTTGAGTGTTTTTAATAACTTTCCCAATATACAGTAATGAGTACAAATTGTACCTGCAGTATGTGTTTTGCAGAAAATTAGAACTCAAAGCTGTTTGTTAAACACTAACACTCAAAGCAGGTCTGCATAATTGTCTTTAATAGTCCTCTCTGCCCCTCTCCAGCCTATGCAGAATTGCTAAAGCCAGATCATTCTGGGATGGGGCAGAAGGAATAATCCCCTCTATATCAGAGCATGTGGGGAGCTCAACTTTGAAAGGCAATGAATCCATGCCTGGGGTCCTTCTATTTCCAGATCTGTCTTCCACTTGAAGGAGTCCAAATTTGTTTCCTGCCACTGGAACAGTTAGTGCACATCCATCCCCTTTGTATCCCAATGTTTAGATGTGTTGGCCAGCCAGGTGGTTCAGGAGTACGGCTTAACCCCAGCCAGGACTGATTCCTGGGCCAAGCAGTTCCCCAGGGGAACGTGTGGGGACAGAGCTCAACTGTGGAGGAAGCACATTCAGCCCTGGTGGGGTCGGCTGCCTACTGGGCTTCCAGCCAGGCAGACTGTGTGTGGATGGAGGTTCTCCAACAGGAGACCTGACTTCCTTGGCAAGAGGACAGAGGCTGTGAGTCTGTCTTGCAAGAGAGGAGAAGAAAAAGACATGATGTTTATTTCCAGGAGGGAGAGAAACTGCAACCATGGTGCAGGGTTAACTATCCATGAACAACTACACACACTCACACACACAGACAAGCACATGGTCACTTGGAGTAAAAGAATGCTTTCAATTTGTCTCTGGTGGCAGTCTGTATTCAAAAAATAAAATAAAAAGAAGAAAGGAAGGAAGGAAGAAAGAAAGAAAGAAAAAAGCTCATTTTGGAGCCTGGTCAGAAAGGAGTAATTTCTCATGGAGATTCTTGCATTCATTCAGTAGACTTGCTGAGTTTCCACCATGTGCCAGGCCCTGTCTTTGGCACTGAAGATGCACTAGTGGATAAGACTGGCCAGCCCCAGCATTCACGGCACCCGCTGACCAGCAAGGAGGAGCAGGCCCAGTGTGAGAAGTTGCTGGAGCGGGACTGGGGCCGAGAAGGGCCCTGTCTAGAGCCATTTTACCACCTTTAAGCCCCATCCAGCTGCTCTGGCTCCTCTCCTGAGCAAACATGGATCATAACCCCAAAGCCACTTGGGAGTGCTCAAAATTCCACCCAACAGCTCTGGGGAAGTTTGGAAAGTCCGAAGCCAACACGGATGGCCCACTGCCAAAAGCTGCCCAGTTGGCCTGCTCAGAAGACATGAATCCAGGAAGATGGGCTATTTTCAGGTTACTGCTGCTGAGCTGACGCCAGTTAAGCAGGAGGGAGAGGAGGCTGAATGTGCAATACAGCAAGACTGCACATCAGGTTGGATGAGCAGCATCAAGTTGAAGACCACATCCCCCACCCCCAGTCATGCTGTACACATAACAGCTCAACTTGCCAAATAATGAACTTGAGGAGTTTTCAAGTTAGGTTTGAATATGGAATTCTTTTATTATGCTCAATTATTTTTTCCCCCACAGTCAACAAAGCTTTTTTTAAACACCCTTTAAGCAACCAGTCTTCAGGTGCCATTGTTGACCACAGAATATTCCAGAATATGCTGAGGCACCAGCAGCTCCGTCCCCTCATGCAGGTCGCAACTACATATCCCCTTCTCACAAAGGCCCTCCATGTCCACCTCGACACAGACAACTTAAGCCCCAAAGCCTTTCTCTACCCCATTATCTTACTTTCTTCTTCAGGGCACTTATCACAGGAGAGGGTGCAGTTTTCTTATTGACCCTCTTGCAGATGTGCAGGCAGGATCATGTCTCCTTTGGTCACAAAAAAAGCCTCAGGGCCTAGAGCAGAGCTGTATTATTCTAAGTTCAGATTGTTATAACTGAATGGATGATGATTGAACAGACCCTATAAACACAGCCCATAAACGAAGGCTAGCCTGTAGTATAAACACTTTCACTCCAACTTCATGGAAATCAAATTCAGCTTTTGCACAAGTCCTTGAACATCCAAAAATCTGAATCTGTCAGAGTCAGAAAGGTCCTGGGTTTCTACCCAGAATCTGGTGGTCTAGAAGTAGCCAAGGGAGAACCATGCCTCTCCACCAGCATTTTCACTGTAAGTACTCATGGTGGCCATCTGGGCTTGGATCACCTCTGACCCCAGCTGCTGGCACTAGGAGACAGAGAGCAATTAAGTCCTTCAGAACTTGATCATCCATCCTGGGATCCATGGGAGAACCCAGAATTTCAGCAGAGCTGGAGGAGATAGATGCTCTGAGGATTACGGCCCTCAGCCCCTCTAATGAGCCCCAGCAAAGACTGTGCTGAGCCCCACTGTGTGGCAGGGTCAGACATCATCTCAGAATGCTCTGTGAGACCTGACACCCTGTGATTCCATGAGCAGGTGCAGGCGCAGCCATGGGTCAGTCACCACCAATGCCAGCCGATAGACTCAGAGCAAGCAAGGGGAGTGTGAGTTCTTGGAAAGAGCAAGGGGTAATTGGTGTGTTGTCCCTGGGCCAAAGCAGCCGAGGCAGGACGAGCTGGCCCCAGGCCCAGCCTGAGACTCACAAAACCTGGGTCAGCCCCAATTTCTCCAGCCTTGACACTTCACCCATCCGGAATTCCCTTACCCCTTATCTCACTTATTCAGTAAATGCTTGCCCGGGGCCTTTATGTAACCGCCCTCAAGGGCTTCTGGGTCAAAGGGGCGAGTGCAGGCAAAGCCACCAGTAAGGGTGAAGCAATGAAAAGGCCCCAGAGAGACTGAATTCAAAGTTGAGAGAAAGGAGAAACCATTGCAATCGAGGTATATAGGTGTGTGTGTGTGTGTGTACAGGAATATGACTGTGTTGGGGGAGGGGCAGCAAGCCCCTAAGTGAATTTCCTCTAGCAAGAAATACAAGAAATCCCTGGGAAACGAAGGGATCACTTATCCTACTGATAAAGGGTTGGATCCAACGCAGCCCTAAGATCTCAGGGGCTGGGAGGTGGGGCTGCCTCCAGGGGCTCGTGGTTCTGGGAGAAGGTGGCATTTCTCCTTTTCCCCAGCCCTCAGGGAGCAAGCACAGGGAGAACACCTTCCATGTGGGACCACAGTGCTTCCTCGCAGAACTGTATGCCAGTGTCCCTGGCAGACACTCTCCTGTCCTGACAAAGGCGGCAGACACACATATCCACAGGCAACACCGCCCCACATGGTCCCTAAAAACCTGGGAGCACTTTACACCAACCCATCCTTCACTCGCCAGCCTGGCTCTGGAGCCGTCACCCTATGTTCCAGCCATTGCGGGACCCACACTAAGAAGCCAGGAGCCAGTGCAGGGTAGGCCATGATCCTGGGCTGAAGGCAACTGGGCAGCTGGGACCGTCTGAGGAACCTATACAATAACCCATCTAACCCTCTCACCTCGGTAGGAAAACGCTTAGCAAAATCAAAAAGCAGTAAACAAACTGCTAAACATGGAGGACAGCTCACCCGGCCACCAGCTCGTGGCCCCAGCCTAAAGCATAGCAGGAAGATCAATAAACCCTGGTTGACTAATGGAAGGAACCAAACGGTACGGAATTCACTGAACTGTGGACAGGCAGCCAGATCCGAGGCTGGGAAGGGGACGCAGTGAACTGTCGATTCGTGTGTCAGCCCTCCAACATGGAAACACTGCACATCCCACCTTAGTCCCAATCTATCCTGAGCCCAGGGTCATGGTGGGGCATAGGGGCGCTCAACCTTACTGTCCATATTAAGGAAGACCCAGGTCCGGGCCTGAGTCCTGGCCACCATGGCATTCCTCACCTGGAAATGCCAGACCCACCTCTGAACACAGGCAGGGGCCCCAGCCGAAAGCCTCTGAACGCTAGAGGGTTTCTACTTGAGCTCTGCAATTTCATGATGAGGGTATTCTCAGCATATGAAACCCACCACTGGATGCACAGATTATCAAAATGCATTCTGTCTCCTCACCCCCATCATTGCAGGTACCATAAGCCATTCAGCTGCCTTTGATGGTGCTAATAGTTATTTTGATTTTGCATTTCTGCCTTCAAGACTATTTCCTGTGATATCAATGACAAAAGTTTTCACTTAACTCTTCCAATAGAAAACCTAATTGTATCTTTCACTCAGAATGAAATTTGAAACTATCAGGACACCAGAAATGCCAGCTGCTAGGAGTCTAAATAAATTTTACACAAAAACACAGTTTCATTTTGCTACCACAGGAAAAAAAAAAAAAAGTAATCTTATGAATAGCCCAAAAAATATAGATCTTGCCAGTAAGTTGCATGAAGGAGTTTTATCCTTATACCATGAAAAAGAATAGCTGGGAAATAAAATGACTTTCAAAATAACCATTTCAACTGGATTTTTAAAAATCAAATATTGTTGTCTAGCCAAGCACAACTAAATATTCCCTTTTTTATCAATGAGGTAAAGGCACTGCCTCAGAAACCTTGCAGGAGACCAGCACCCCCAGAGGCTGGGCAAGAGGTGGGGGGCTTGGGTTCACAACAAGGGTTGCAAACACCATTGTGGGGTTTACCCCCTAATCATGTCACAGTAGGCAGTTCTGGCAGTAGGTGGACCTGTTTCCTGTGGGGCACAAATGACCCTTGGCCCTTCCCCACAATGCACCTTGCTTTCTTAACACTTGAGATAAGCAGTAATTAAGACAACTTCCCCTAGAATACAATGGCTTCTTATTAAATACCATTTTCCCAATTGTTGTAGCTCAAACTGTTTAACCAAGGTTGTTATAAGCATAATACACTCCTGTTCTGAGATACAGAACACCAGACTACTGAACCTTTTCAGGGTCATTAAACAGCTGTAAACATTATTACAAAAATAAACCAGAGATTTCATGCTTACATTTTGGCCTAGAGCTTGCGATGCTGAGCAAGTACATTTTTTCATCTCTTACAATCAACGCTGGTGACATTTGGGCATCCAAACAAATTACATCACAAACATTACTGAGGTGGGCAGGATACTGAGCGGTTTATTTGCCAGATGATTAATAGATAAACAGGAGGGCAGCACGGGTGACCTGCTCTGTTTTGACTGATGTGTAGACAACGCTATGAGACAGGGCCAGAAACAGTTAAATCTTTGCTGAATTTATTAATGAGAATATGATATTCCAATAGGGCTGCAGAGTATGGCGACTGTGTAACCAGGAGAGTCAAGTTGGAGAGCGTGGTCAAACTCCCCAACCTTCCCTTCTGGGTGGAATGCTGGCCAAAGTGTCAGGGTGGTCTCTGTCTGTAAAGGGGAGCAGGACTCAGTTGAACTGAGTGGTCCCACAGAAGCCCAGGCAGTTTCAGTAGTGGTGGGACAAAAGTTGGGGGACTTAGAAGAAGAAGAAGAAAGTAACTTCTCTTTGAAGACTTTGGATGATTTCAAAATTCTCAAAGGCCAAGAGGTCTCTCCAGCATGTTGGCTTTTGGACAGGTTGAAACTAGCCCAGAACTGAAGACAGATAATGAACACATCAGATGCGAAAGGAAAACATCCACCAAGAGTTCTCCTGGTCCTCTTCTCTGGTAGAGCAGACTTCTGTCAGTAGTTCCTGGCTTACTATCTGCCCACCCCACACAAAGCTAGGCAAACAGGGGATGGAATTAACCTCGTGTGGGGTAGTTGTTAAGACTGTGGACTTGTCAGGCAGCGAGAGCTCTCAAAGAAAATAGCACTAATTGTCATCATCACCATCGTCACTGCAGCCACCACTCATCATCACCATTCACATCAGCCACAGAAGCCAAATCCTTATCATCTTCTTCATACTCATCATCGTTCTCCTCTTCGTGGCAGCATCATGCATCAGCGCCAGCACTGTGCTAGGTACTTCATCAGCAGTAGCACTGTGCTAGGTACTTCATCAGCACCAGCACTGTGCTAGGTACTTCATCAGCACCAGCACTGTGCTAGGTACTTCATCAGCACCAGCACTGTGCTAGGTACTTCATCAGCACCAGCACTGTGCTAGGTACTTCACAACCTTTATCGCATTTAGCTTCACAGAACCTAGGATGGTAGGTACCATACTAGTCCAATACGAAAAGTGAGGAAACTGAGGCTCAGAATATGTAAGCCTCAAAATGTCACACAGCTGGGAAGGCTGACTCCAGAGCCCAAGCAGGACATGCTGGAGGGAAGGCTGCTCCCTTGATGTCCACACCATGTTCAGTCTTGCTAGGCTGGATGCTGACAGATGCCAGCGCCTTCCTTTGTGAAACATGTGGAAACAAAGGAAGCCTCAGTTCACGGGAAAGCTCAAAGGAAGCCAAGGAACCAGAGCCGTCACAGCCACGTGTGCCCAGAGTGGAAACAGGCAGTATATTCCAAAGAAAGTACCGCTGGGGGCTGGCATGGTGGGGTGGGTGCAAGAGGGCACTTTGGGGCTAGAAATGCCATGTCTGTCAATCGCTGGTTTGGGGAAGGTCACATAACCACTTATTTATATTATCTTGTTTTCTTAAGATCCCTAAGAGTGGATACATTAGTCCACCTGCTCCTGTCCTGTGTCGGGTGGGTTATTCCCCCAACTAGACTGGAGTAAGGAGACAGAAAGCACTGCAAAGACCAATAACATGCATCTAGTTGTCAGCTCTTCCACTGACATCTGTTTGACCTTGGGTACCTGCTTGAGCCTCAGTTTCTTTGTCTGTAAAATGGACTGGTATTAACTGTCCTACACACTTCACAGGATTTTGAGAAGGCAAATGGATTTGCAGGAGAGAGAAAGTAGCATTTAAATGACAGAGGACTGTGCCCTGTGTAACCTTTCTCAGGAGCTGACCACAGCAGCCTTCGAGATCCAGAGAGGACCTTCATCTGGGAGTAGAGTAAATGCTGAGAGCTGAAGGACATAACCAAGGCACAAGCAAAGCACACAAAAGTGGTTAATAAAGACTCACTCATCGCCAGCTTTCTTGGTGCATCTGTAAAGTGGACCTCACATCACTCAATACACTTTTGAATGCCTACATAGAGATACACAAGCAAGACCAGGTCTTGCCTTTGAAGCTAACTCATGGAAGGGAAACAAATGAACGGAAACCCCAGAGCAGGGTCCAGTGCTGAAACAAGGACTCAACAGCATGCTGTGAGGCTGGGAGAGGTGGAGAAGGGGATGCAGCGGAGAGAAGGGACGAAAGATCAGTGAGGAGAACACCTGGAAAGAGCCTGGAATAAGCAGAGAAGAGGAAGAAGGGTGTGTGGGACAGAGGGGTCAGTGTGTGCAACATGGGGCCTCAGCATAGAATGTTCTTGGGAAAGACAGGGAGGGCGTGGCCAAGCGCAGACTTCAGTGTCAATCTATGGAGCATGGAGTTCATGTCTGGGGCAAAACAGGGGCTCAAGAAGCCCCTACTGGAGTCATCACACAAAACAGATGCCTCACAGCACTGCTGTGATACACGAGCAGTTTTCTACCAAATGTGGATCAGAGGAGATAAATATTCTTCAAAATCTTCTATTTTTGAGAAAAATAGGTGAAAATAAACTCTGGACCACAAATCAAACATGTAAGGGCTGAAGTTCTCACCGTGGTGAGGGTTACCCCTGCATGAGACAGAAAAGGATGCTTAGAGTTTGGAAGAAGACATTGGTCTCCCCTCTTCCTCTTTGTAACAGCAAAACAAGTGGAAGAAGGACCACTCCAAAACTCCTGGCAGCCCACCCACGCCTCTCCAAGGGTAGCAGCCCAAATCTACCTTCCGTGCGCCTTCCTGATGTTGCCTCCTCCAAGAAGCCTTCCTGGATTTGCCCCAGGCTGGAGGCGATCACTCAATCCCCATAGCTCCCATGCTATTTCTCTGGAACGGTTAAGACACTGATGGTGCCGTACTGCATGGTTATCAGAGGTCACACTTCCTCTGCTGTGGGCCTTTCTGAGAGTAAGCGTCTTATCAGCCCCGCCTGTAGCTCCTGGAGGATCCAGTCCTACTCAGATCTGTCCTCTAGCTTCTGATGATCACAGTGCTGGAGAGGAAGATGACCTACAGTATCACAAAAATGGACAGCATGCTGTGAGCCCCAGCCCAGGCCGCTCCCCCTAGGATCTCAGCCATCAAGGGGTGTTTCCATTCCTCCCAGATGGGATGATTTGGGAAGGAAATGATCCCCTAATTTGCTGTAATTGATTTATCTGAACTGTGTCCACCCCATCAGGGAAAGCAACTAAAACTACATATATAAGCTTTTAGTGACTGCCCTGCCTTTGAAATATCACAAAACTGAGAAAGATACCTGCAGTTGTCATGAAGTGTATTGATTATTTCTCTCTCACTGGCTTTCTCGTTTCCTTTTGAAACAGACTTCATCATGAGAGGAAGTTAGATATTTAATCCCCTACTAACCTACCTTGGCTCCCTGCTCAGCCTCAGCACAGAGCTACTGCCCTAGAACAATTGGGGGACTGGGACCCACAGGATGCCCCACAGAGGGCAGTGTGCTCAGCTACACCTCATTCACCCTTTCACCCCTGATTAAAGTCATTTAAGTCTGAGCCCTTCTGGACTATGATATCGTGTCGAACAGTTTATTTTCATTTCACAGAAGCCTCAGATTTGATTCAGTGCAAAACTAAATATAATGTAGAATGCACATATGCAAGAGTGATCAAAGAGGGCTGACTGTGAAATATTCACAGAAGCCAGCCCAGGGAGATTCATTCACAGGGGCACCTGTCGAAGACATAAGCTCAGATACACATCATCTCCTAAGTACACACAATCCTTACTGAGCAAAAATCCAGGCGCACCAGTGGGGCCTCTGCTGCCTGCGACTACTGGGCTCAGACCAGTAGACAGGGCCCAAGGCCAAGCCAGGACCTCACTCCTTTGTGGCCCTTAGGATCCCCAGTTCAACATCTCCAGCTCCTGTATAGGTCACCAGGCTGCCTGGCCTGCTTCTGCTGAGCCAGACTCCTGGAAGAGGAGGGAAGGCTGGGCCAGGCTCTTATCCCAGCAATGGGTGTCACCGCCACATGCAGGCAGATTCCGGGGAAGAGGATGAATTTCCAGCACTTCACACGTGCTTGAGGATGGAACGTGTGTGTGCATACCAAGTCACTCATTGTGTCCAACCTTGTGTGACCCCATGGACTGTAGCTCACCAGGATTCCCCAGGCAAGAGTACCGGAGTGGGTTGCCATACCCTCCTCCAAGGGATCTTCCCGATCCAGGGATCGAACCCGTGTCTCTTATGTCTCCTGCATTGGCAGGCAGATTCTTGACCGCTAGCGCCACCTGGGAGGGAGCACCCTCTGCCAACTCTTGTTCAAACCTGTCAGCATTGGGAGAGAGAACTCCCTTTTGTGAGAGAGCAGATGAGGGGCCTTCCTGCCCGTATGTGCATCTCAGTCCCTCTGTCTGGCACACTCTCCCTGCCCTGTCCACCTGTTCCCTGTGCCCTGTCTTCTGTGGGTAAATTAAATGCCACCTCACCCAGGAGGCCATCCTCAATGCCCCGGGCCCAGGGTGGAACCCTGGTGTCTGTCTCCACATGGCTCCTCCTGGCTGACTCTTTCCGCCTTACAGTGGCTTTCACACTGGGTTGGCTCTGTTTGTACACTTGACCAGAAGCCCCCTGAGGACAAGGACCATGACCATCGCCTTCACTGGGGCACCTCTAGCACTGGCACAGAGCCAGGCAGAGGATGTACTCAATAAATATGTGCCAAAAGTATAAATGATTGAATCAGGGAATGAATGAATGAATGAACAGACCAAGCAACAAATGCTGCAGGCCTGGTGCACAGCATTTCTCATGGAGGAGAGAAGGGGACCCAGGGGAGAAAGACAGACCACAGGCCACTCCTGGGCCACCAGGGCAGGCCATGCTCTCTGCTCCTCAGGGCACAAGCCAGGTAAGAAGTTTGTTCTATGGATGGAGCCTTATGTCAAATGTCACCATCCATGCAGCCACCTCCAACCCCAGCCTTCACACCTTCTATGAAGAGCTGATCCCACTCTGTCTCATGGTGGATTATCTGGGTCCCTGTCTCACCCCTGCCATCCTGTCTAAGACCTCCAGGGACCAATATCTGACCCAAACAGAAGGCTTTGCACATAATATGTACCTACAGATTCTAGCTGAATGGACTCGAAACCCCTCAACCTGCTCTTTATAAACCCACATTGCTCTGACTGCTCTGCCTCCTTCAGTCTACCTGCTCATGCAAACATCCATCCATCCATTCATTCATTCAGCATTTCCTGATGACCCACCATGAGCCGGGTACTGTGCCAGGCTCTGCGGAGAAAAGGCTCAGACTGCTCCTGAGCAAGAGGGCACAGGGACCCAAAACATCAGCTACAGAGACTGATAACATCTGTTCACTCACAAAAGGGTCAGGATACCCAGAGGCCTCGGAGGGCAATGACCACATCTCCCTCGGAGCAGGTCTATTGTCAGGAGGACACTGCCACTCCCCTCGCCCCTACTCTGAACTTCTGTTGACACTTCCCTCCCAGACCCCAGGAACCCGTCACCCCCCAGTTAGGAGCAAGGAAGCCACCAGAGCACAACAGAATGCTTTCTCTTGGTGACATGCACTCCACAGAGCAACCTTCCCAGCAAGCCTGGGGGTGGAGGGGAGGTGCATGTAGCTGACTCCCCCCCAGGGCAGGGGCACCCACCTGCTCTCCCAGTGGGCATCGCCCATGTAGCAGGTCTGGACACTCCAGACAACAGCCCATCCCGCCCGGTAGGACAGAGCCTCCATCCCCTCCACTCTCTGGAACCACACACCTGCACCTCAGCCCAGACAATTCTTGGCCTGGTGGGCCCCAGCCCCTCTGGGAGTCACAGCTTCCCAAGCATCAACCAAGGAGGCCAGCCAGGTGGGCCACTACCCTCAGCTACTGCCGCTCCTCCTTTGTCCTGATTCATGCCGCTGCAGCCCACCTGACAAGGAAGGGATCTCCCAGCTAAGCCCCCAGCCTGAACCTTCACCAATCACAGAACGGCTGGAGTTGAACTTCACTGATGCTGAACTCTAGGGGAGACATTAAAAATGAACGTTTTTCTTTTCACCAGGGAGAAAATGCCATTAGCATGCATGGGTCCAGGGCCATCGGCATGCAGTTGGTCTGCCCCCTACCTCGGACAGGCTGCACTTGATCGTCACAATCCTGACACCAGTGTCTCTCCACCCTCGCCTCAGGAGGACCAGACTTACTTCCTAAGGACAGACTTTCAGAAGGCACAGGGCATTTTTCAGTTTCAGGAGATTGGTGTGGAGGTACGATCTAAACAAGCAGCAAACAGCATTCAGAAGCACCCACAGTCAACGGCCCTGTGGCTAGTGAAATCTTTGGGGCCCTGGAAGAATCTTTTTCCTGGGACTCTGTATGACATGATACATGCCTTCCACTGAAAAGGTGAACTGTGTCTTATTCCAAAAGACCTGAAGTTATGAGCCCACGAGCTCTAAGGTGGTACTTCCTCAGTTACCCATCTGTGATACAGGGCAATAATAAGATTATTGGAGGATCAGTTCAGTTCAGTCGCTCAGTAGTGTCTGACTCTTTGCAACCCCATGGACTGCAGCACGCCAGGCCTCCCTGTCCATCAACAACTCCAGGAGTTTACCCAAACTCATGTCCATTGAGTCAGTGATGCCATCCAACCATCTCATCCTCTGTTGTCCCCTTCTCCTCCCACCTTCAATCTTTCCCAGCATCAGGGTCTTTTCAAATGAGTCAGCTCTTCACGTCAGATGGCCAAAGTACTGGAGTTTCAGCTTCAATGTCAGTCCTTCCAATGAACACCCAGGACTGATTTCCTTTAAGATGGACTGGTTGTATCTCCTTGCACTCCAAGGGACTCTTAAGAATCTTCTCCAACACCACAGTTCAAAAGCATCAATTCTTCAGTGCTCAGCTTTCTTTATAGTCCAACTCTTATATCCATACATGACTACTGGAAAAACCATAGCCTTGACTAGACGGACCTTTGTTGGCAAAGTAATGTCTCTGCTTTTTAACATGCTATCTAGGTTGGTCATAACTTTTCTTACAAGGAGTAAGCGTCATTTAATTTCATGGCTGCAGTCACCATCTGCAGTGATTTTGGAGTCCAAAAATATAAAGTCTGACACTGTTTCCCCATCTATTTCCCATGAAGTGATGGGACCAGATGCCATGATCTTAGTTTTCTGAATGTTGAGCTTTAAGCCAACTTTTTCACTCTCTTCTTTCACTCTCATCAAAAGGCTCTTTAGTTCTTCTTCACTTTCTACCATAAGGGTGGTGTCATCTGCATATCTGAGATATTATTGATATTTCTCCCAGCAATCTTGATTCCAGCTTGTGCTTCTTCCAGCCCAGCGTTTCTCATGATGTACTCTGCATAGAAGTTAAATAAGCAGAGTGACAATATACAGCCTTGACATACTCCTTTTCCTATTTGGAACCAGTCTGTTGTTCCAAGTCCAGTTCTAACTATTGCTTCCTGACCTGCGTACAGGTTTCTCAAGAGGCAGGTCAGGTGGTTTGGGATTCCCATCTCTTTCATAATTTTCCAGTTTGTTGTGATCCACACAGTCAAAGGCTTTGTCATAGTCAATAAAGCAGAAATAGATGTTTTTCTGGAACTCTCTTGCTTTTCCATGATCCAGTGGATGTTGGCAATTTGATCTCTGGTTCCTCTGCCTTTTCTAAAACCAGCTTGAACATCAGGAAGTTCACGGTTCACATATTGCTGAAGCCTGGTTTGGAGAATTTTGACCATTACTTTACTAGCATGTGAGATGAGTGCAATTGTGTGGTAGTTTGAGCATTCTTTGGCATTGCCTTTCTTTGGGATTGGAATGAAAACGGACCTTTTCCAGTCCTGTGGCCACTGCTGAGTTTTCCAAATTTGCTGGCATATTGAGTGCAGCACTTTCACAGCATCATCTTTCAGGATTTGAAAGAGCTCAACTGGAATTCCATCACCTCCACTAGCTTTGTTCGTGGTGATGCTTCCTAAGGCCCACTTGACCTCGAATTCCAGGATGTCTGGTCTAGGTTGGTGATCACACCATCATGATCATCTGGGTTGTGAAGATCTTTTTTGTACAGTTCTTTGGATGGAACCCAGTAATTTATGTAAAGTCCTTGCAGTGGCATCTGGCACGGGGGGAGGAGCTCTGTGTAGAAGCTGCCGCTGCTGCCTCTTCTTCTACCACCTCAGTGGCCATCCACACACCCACACTGCCCAGTCCCCATCACGCCTACAACCAAGCAGTCCTGGGCAGTCACCCTCCCCCCACCGGAAGCCAGATGCCCCCCGGCCTGGGTGGTAGTTAAGGGGTTAATCACCTTATCTTTTTTCTTTTAAAAAGCGTTTGCAGTTAATGAGGAAAAGTTGAACACCCCCATTTGAAATCTGGACAAAAGGCATGAGAAACAGGCACTTCACAGAAGAAATGGAATTTGGCTAATAACCATAAAAATGTCACTCCTGACTAGAAAGCAAAAAAGATTCAAAACAATAGCAAGGCTCCATTTTAATGTCGTTACAGGAAAGGCTATGCCCAGGCCTTGTGAGAACCCACAACCTTCTCCATGAAACCGTGGCGCAGCCGAGGCGGAGCATGGAGGATGGTGAGGCCTCCTTGCTCCAACCACAGCTTCCTTCCAAAGGAAGGACTCAGAGCTACGGTGCGAGTCTTGAACACCATCAACTGTGGCTTCAAGCAAGCCAGCCTGGGAAGGTAAGCCTTCTAGAAAGTGCTTTCCCAAGAAGAGGCCTCAGCGTGAGAAGACGAAGCTCATACTTTCTGCTACACCCAGAGGAAACTATTAGGAAGCATCAGAACCCTGCCAAGGAAGCCAGTCTGCTGGGCAGTGGCTTGTGTGTGGTGGGTATGGCTGGACCCAACCAGCCGGCTCCACTTACTGGGGACCGTGGCCCCACGCCTGATGCCAGCCTGTCTCAGTGAGCTCTCTCCCGCTCCCATGGGCTCTCTCTACTTAAGGCAAAGACCAAACCGCACTGTTTTCCTGTGCCACAGCTAAGACTTCATGCCGCTCATCCAATCTCACTTCCCACCTCCTCCTCAAGTGCTTGGGGAGCGTGTCTCTACTCCATACATGAGCTCTGGCATCTCTTCTCTCTTTTCACCGATGTGCTTCTTGAGGGAAGGGATGCACAGATGATAGCAGGGTGGCAAAACTAGGGAAATCTCAGAGATCATCCAGCTCCTTCTCACTTAGCCTGATGTGCCCATTTAACAGATAGGTAAACTGACACCAGAAGATAAGTGATGACCCCTCCCAAAGTTAGATAGCAAATTAGTAGATATGTGTCTGTATGTTACGTCCCTTAGTTACCTCCTAAGCAATCAAGAAATCTAGTAGGTGCTAAGTAAATGTTGCGGAGAAGGCAATGGCAACCCACTCCAGTACTCTTGCCTGGAAAATCCCATGGTAGGCTGCAGTCCATGAGGTTGCTAAGAGTCAGACATGACTGAGTGACTTCACTTTCACTTTTCACTTTCATGCATTGGAGAAGGAAATGGCAACTCACTCCAGTGTTCTTGCCTGGAGAATCCCAGGGACGGGGGGAGCCTGGTGGGCTGCTGTCTATGGGGTCGCAAAGAGTCGGACACGACTGAAGCAACTTGGCAGCAGCAGCAGCAAGTAAATGTTGACTGGCTGACTGAGTGGATGAAAGAAGAAATAATGCACAAATAAATAGATGGGCAGGGCAACCAACAAATTCTGGAATGTCTTTGCCTCTGCCCCCTCAGCAGCCAAATAGGGGCCAGCAGACACCAGAAGACTTCCATAATACACTTTCTACCACCAGATCCCAAACCCATCAATCTCTCTCTTTTTTTTTTTTTTCCTAATTCCTTCTCCAATCAGATAATATAAAATTAGACACTTGATTATATCATGTCCTGTGTGTATTGACCATTCTCGGGGTCCGTACAATCAGGAAGTCTGGCAGCCTGTGGCCTCCCAGCCTCTGCAGAGCTCGGAGCATGGCATGAAGCTCATGAACCAGCTGCTGCTGAGTCTATGCCACCCTCGGGGGTGTGAGATCCTCCCAGGAAGGCGGTCAGGGGCTGCAACCAGCACTCCCAGGACAGAAGAAGCTCAGGATCTCCTGCAGTCTTTCCTGAGAAAGCAAGAACAGTGAAGATGGAGCAGAGGCCAGAGATACCCCCCATTTAGAAACAGGCTTCAGGAGGCAGGAAAGAATGTTTCCATTCGCTCCTTCATGTGTTTGATTTGCATCAAATTACATCAGGTTGATGTGATGTAACAAGACATCCCCCCATGAAATGCATAAATCAAGGCACCCCATAAATTTAAAGGAATAGAGCTCTTTTTCAGAAGTGGCTAATTACTCATAAACAGCAGATATTTTATTGCCGTTAAAGTCAGTAGCAGGTTTTTAATAGCCAGAGCGTTTTGTAACTCAAGCTTTTCATAACACAGGCCTGGGGAAGCCAAGCATTACCTGTTTGTAGCTCCCTGGAGTGTGACAAAGATCTTGCCAAGGTAGATCACCTCTGAGGGGCCTCCCACAGCCACGCCCAGCTGGGGTATGTTACTGGCCCCACCACCACAGCTCTGCTGGGAGGGGGAAGCCAGCCCTCTGTCTGGGAAGGGGCTTCCCATAAATACCACTCTCATGCACATGACTTTTATTGGAATCTGGGACTTTTGCACACTCACGGGGCTGGTTTCCTGCCCATACCACTGGGGACCAACTGCAGACACTTGGACAGGCATCCATCTCCTTCCACCCGTGCTCACCACTATCCCTGCATGACGGAAGTCCTCTCTTCCTCCTTAGTCCTGGGGTTTGAGTGGGATGCAGCCAAACCTCAGCTCCTGATTGTGGGCTTCATCTGAGTCAGACTATTCCAAACCCTGGCCTTGGTGAGAAATGTAAGGCTCAGCACATGACCTAATAATGAGAGTGAGAGCTAGGGCTTATTAGTGAGCTACAGGTGCTTCAGACACACTCCAGAGAGGTCTGGAGCTTTAGCAGCCATTTTGCTACCAAGAGTCTGAAGCTGCTGATGGTGGAGATGTAGCATTTTGGGACAAGCGCCAAGGAGGCAGAAGAGAGAAGTCAGCCCTTAAGTAACATAATTTGAGCTCCTGGATCAAATGACACCTGAAGCTGAACCATTTACATACTTTGTATCCTGGTGCTTTAAGCTGGTTTGGGTTGGATTTTCTGTTACTTGAAACCAAATGAGTCTTGGCTGATGAAAGACCCCGTCCTCTCTTCCAGTCCACCCCACACCACCCCACCTCTCAGCTTCTCTTCTGCTCATCCAGTCCCCTGCCCAGAATCATGACAATTTATTCCCATCTTTGCTCTCTTTCACTGACTTCATTCAAATCTAGATCTGGAACGTCCAGAAGGTTCCATGCACACCCTGAAGCCCCGAGCCACACACTGGCTTGGGCTCTTGTAGAATTGTCTGGTGTGAAGGGAAGAGGAAGACTGAGCCTTCTGTTTTCCCTGAACACAAAATAAGCCTCCACAACAGGCACTAAGAATGTGTTTCTCACCCTGCCCAGCTGTCTCCTTGCCATTTGCCAAGGGATCTGGAATTCCACCACGGGGTCTTTCCCATAGGGCTTTTCTTGTTTGCTTCAAGGAAAAATAATTTTATCTGTTTACTTGTGACAGTTCAGAAGTCTTCAGAAAGTTTGTGTGGATTTCAATAGGTTCTCTCAGCAGACAGCCTTCACACGTGCTATTCTTTCTATAGCAATCCTTCCCCCCGCATCTGCACCTTGCAGATCTACAGCCAAACGTCACTTTCCCGGGGGTGCCCCCCAGCTTCCTGAGATTCCAGAGATGCCCCGTAATCTGAGTGCTCAATCTACTGTACTATGTACACTGAATAAAGACATCTACTGGCTGCTGAAGGAAAGTGAAGCCCTGGAGTGTTCCGCGTTCTGTGGTTCACAGAGCACCTCCTCACTTATCTCATTCCCCTTGCTCTCCCTGCCCACCCTGCACTGTAAGGATTCCTGGCCTCCTTTTCACTGTGCAGAGAGCCCCAGAGAGACCAGACTCCCACCCACAGGGCCCTCTGCAGCCTCCTGTGTGCATGCCAGGCATACAAGGGCATCCGGACACATGGGGCCTGAAGCGGGGCATCCTGGAGCAAGCAGAGTAAAAGGAGAATGAAAATGAGCTGCAGCCAGGCCTCGTCCTCAGCCATCCCTGCGGCCTGGAGACAGTGTCCCTAGGCTGGCCTTAGCTAAGCCGCAGGGTGCTCACCGGGAGCAATCCTTCCTCATCCGCAGCATGTACTCAAGCCAGCAAGGAGGCAACCCTGGCCCCTGGCAAAGCACATGGGACCGGGTAGAGAATGTGTCACCCAGGCCCTGGGAAACTTGCTCCATGTCTGGCTTCAGAGGCCACACTCAGTCGGCTGGCAGGGAGTCTGGCCTCCCTTCGAATACCCGTCGTGTTCCTGCTTGTCCACTGGCCCACCTGCCCCCACCTTCCCGCTGCCCTTTGCAGCGACCACTCCCCTGCCCCATGCCCTGGCACAGCTGCTGTGGCTGCCAGCCCTGCCCCTGCTGGAGCCCCCGGGAGGGAACCCTGCCCTTGCCTGCCCTTTGCACAGGCTGGGCAGGCCTCAGTGGCTGGGGACAGATGAGCAAGCTCTACAGTGTCTGTCATCTCACTCCAAGAAACCCAGCTGGCCAGGGACCCGCGTGTGCAACCTCTGATCTACAAAATTGCTTGTTCACCCCCAGGATCCCTGGACTCCACAAGCCCCAGTGCCCGGCAGTGAGACAGAGAAGGGATTTCCAGATCCATTTCTTTACTCATTCATTCATTTACCCTGGCACAGAACAGCCACTGCTTTAATTTCTGCCTCCCCTATTACCATAAATTTTGTCAGGGTAGAAACAATGTCTCCTGCTATTGCTATATCCCTGATGCTCACGTGCATGCTGGGGGCACCACAGCAGACCTTGTGAAATATACAGAATACTCAATAAATATTTATTGACTAGATGAAGGCACAAAAACAAGGATGGATTGATGAATGGATGATGGATGGATATTTGGGTAGCTGGATCGGTTGATAGAAGGATGGATGGATACATACGTAGATGGAAGGATGGATGGAGTGAATTAGCATCTTTATGTGTTAGGTAATATGAGGACTATGAAGATGAACCTGGATAAGTCTCCTTTAAAAGAGACGAGAGTCTTGGCCTGATATCAATATTGAGAGCAGGAAAAATACAGTAATTGCCCCAAGGGAAATAGTACTGCAAGGAGGTGTCAGTTTAGAGAAAGGTGAGGTGGGGAGGGAGTGGGGTGGTAATCAGAATCCATCATATACTGCTTAACATCTTGTAAAGCTCTTCTCCCGCAGTAGGGTCCTCAGGTTTGCCAGGTACCCTTAGTCCTTTCTAGGAAACTAACAGTCTTACTCAGGAGAGGGACTGCTCTATCAGGGATCTTTCTGGTGCATTTTCCTGAGACTTGGATCCATTTTAAACCTCTGGGGTCAATGGGTCTTGTCTTCATGGGTTTTTCTTCAGAACTCTGCTGCCTAAAATCCTAAACTCTCCAGTAGTAGCTCAGGGTCCCTTCTCCTGTTTCAGAAAATTTAAAAAAAAAATGCCGTGCCCCAGTTGCAGGCAACACAGATCCCTTCCCCACGCTTTTCACCACCGAGCTACACTGCAATAAAACCACCTTCTCGTTTTTGCCGTGTTTTTGTACCCCTGCTAATATTTTTTTAATTAATTCCCTATTTTTTACTTTAATGCATTTAAAAAGAAACTATATCATTACCCTAAATGGAAATTTGTATCGCTTGCTCTAAATTAAAGGTAATTATAAAAATAAATAAAATGAGAACAATGTTATTAAATTCTGGCTGAGCACTGCTGCCTGCAGCAGGCTCTGGCCTGAGGCCTGCTCTCTCTTACAGAGGGAGCTGACAAGAGTAGAGGGTGTTGGGGACACACAGGAGCCAGTGGGGCTTCTCCTGGGGATCTGGGGGACAGTGAAGAGTAGGTCTCTCACCCTGTGACCTCAGCAGTTGATGGGGGAGTCCCTGCATCCCCTGAAGTTGCCGTGGACACCCCAATGTCTGGCTTCTCCCTAGTCCACACAGGCCCTCTTTATCCAGTGAGGACCTTCAGATCAGAGTTGATAAGGACTCCCTTTAGAAGTTCTAAGTAAGTGGGAATAAACTGACCTTTCTTCCCCATTAAAGAAAAAAAAATTTAATTTGAAAATATACTCCTCCCTTCTCTGTCTCTTGGGCCCTCCACATTCCTGTCTTTGACCTTTATTGCCTCCAAAGCCCACGAATGCTATCTGGGTCATGGGTCTGCTCTCTGTTCCTGGGAGGACAGGGTGCCCTGGCTCCCCTGAAGCCTCGGTCAGTGACTGGCTTCCAGGCCCTTCCCTGGGAACCTCATCGTGAGAGATGCCTGCTCCCCTTCAAGTTCACGGGAAAGAAGAATCCTGTGTGTTGCAAACACTGGATTCAGCTCACAAGTGAAGGACAGACAGTGAAACCATCCAAAAAACAAATACCTGTGATCAACTTAAGCAGGGTCAGAATCTCCTGACACCCAGAATCTGGCCCTAATGGGTGATCCACAGGCTTTCCTCTGAAAAAGCAGAGAAAGACTGAAAATAGCAAAGCAGTCCTGAGACTGGATCCTGAAATTTTACCTTGGTTTTTCTCTTTCAAGAGAGGAACATTTCAAATATCGGTGAAATCTTTATAAGAACAACTAAATAGATGAGTTTTAGCTGCACAATGAACCACGCTTTTTTCCTCAAAGGGTGAAACAGAGAATTTAGGATGTTTTTTAAAAAGATTTTGTTTTTCCTGATATTGCCTGAGTGATGCTTCTGACGCTGGAGATTATCTGTGCAGCAGTCGGGCTTGTTGTAATTAACACACAAGTAGCAGCTCCACTTCCTAGTAATATATTTTCCTAAGACTTTGATGATGCTGAGAGATTTTGAATCCCACATTGCAGACTTTGAAGAAACTGCATTGGATAGAGATACCTTAGATGAAATTGAAAATAACTCGAGTTTAATATGCTGCCCCAGGAGCCTTGTGGAAAGAACGGGTTAAAGATATCTGAGTGCACTGTGGATCCGACGGCAGGAAAGTTGGTCTTGCGGGGCCTGCCAAGGCGCAGAGCTGTGTGATTGGGCTTCTTCTTTGGGGGAGCTCTGGCCCCTGAGTGTCTTCTTTGGTCTCAAACATAAATGACTTCCTTAAAGGATTTAATTAATTCTTAAATGTGCACAGAGCCCATGAGCACAAACATTAACTTGTTAGAAGCATTAAGCCAGATTCTGTTCTCAGCCACTCACAAGCAGTTCCCCGTGACATCTCTGGTAGAGTCACATGCAGTCTGGGTGCCCAGCACCCTAGATGCCCAGCTTCTGCGAGGACCAGGCTGTGACTCACGTTGGGGCCAGCAGCACAGTCTGGCCTCTGCTCAAGAAGAAGCACCCGGAGAGAGCTCTGTCCCCTCTCTGCTCGGCTTTCTTTCCTCTCCACTGAGCTCCCCGGGCCACTGATGGCTTCTCCGTGCCTTGCAAGGTCATCAAGGAGCAGAGGGCACGTTGGGAGTCCTTCTTGGATGCGGACAGATGGGGCAAGCTGCAGTGAGTGGGCTCACACCGAAGCCTCCCCAGATGTGGGCACATTAGGAGAGGGAACACGTGGCTTCTTCTCGGACCCAGGCCAATGGCACCTTCTCCGGGAAGGCCCTGCCCTCCTCCTGCCCAGACCTCACACTGTGGACTCATTTACCCAGCCAGTTCTCATCTTATCTTGTTCACCCAAGTTTCCTTTATGTTGTCTGTCATGGGTGCAATCTGATTTAGAACAACAGAAGCAACATTTACTGCCTGTAAAATAGGCCACACACACACATGTATATGTACATAAGCGTGTCTTTCATGACAATATCTGCTGCTGGCAACAGATAAAGAATATTCTTATATGTAGGTTTGGAAAGGCTGTAAGTTGGTAGTATTTTTTTGGAAAGCAGTTTGGCATTACATATCAAAAGTCTCAAAAATATTTATAACCTATGACTCAGTTTTACACTCCTAGAACAAACCTAGAATGCTATCAGTGACGAAGACAAAACTGTGCTGAAATGCTACTTCTGGCAACAAAAAACAGAGTTGACCTAAATGTCCGAGAGTAGGAGAATGGTTAAATTAACACTGCTACAAATACGGTGTATTAAAATCATGCTTTCAAAAAATATTTCAGAGGATGGGAAAATGCTCAGGACAAAATTTTAAGCGAAACAGAAAACTATGATTACAGTTTGATTCTAATTCTGTAACAGAAAAAAAAAATATATATATATATGTAAATAAAACAACAAAAGGAAATATAACAAAATGTTAACAAACTATTATCTCTGAGGGGGGGGAGTGAGATTATTTGTCTCCTAATTTCTATTGTTTATTTTCCAAGTTATTTCATGGGCATGTGTTTTTTCTTCTAATCAGAAAAGCATAAAAGTTATTTTTGAAAAGAAAGCTGAAATGAAAGGAAACCCACCTCCAGTCAGCAGACATCAATCTTCAACACTTTTTTAAAATTTGGGGGCTATATATATTTAGTTGGATTAGAATGAAAGAAATGAGTTTAAAATAATAATAAGCGGTATAATGATGGAAGCGTTTTAATTGCGTACGTTTGATGATAAGGCGATTCCCAGAAGTGGTGCTTTAGGGATGGCTGTGAAGGGAACAGGTAGTTTCCTGGTTGGGCCACGCACACCCCCTCAGAGGAGCACCCCCTCCACCTCCCACCTCCAGCAGTCCCCAGCCACAGGGCCTAGCACAAAGCCATGTTCCAAAACACAACAGAAGTAGACAAATGAAGATGCACTTTCATGAAGAAGTGGACACAAGCTTTTTTTCCTGGGCTATTTGGTGATTCTGTAGGTCTGGTACATCTTGCTGTAGGCCTTGCTCCAGGAGTGGAAAACTGAGTCATAGGTTTTAAATACTTTCAAAGTATTTTCTCTCCTGGAATATTTGGATTTTTACAACAAACCCCAGAAGACTAAATAAATAGTTCCCTTAAGTTCAGCAATCATTGAAGAAGGGCTCACCATTTAGATTCAATAGAGTGAAAGGCTTTAGACTGATTTCCTCTCATCCATGATACACCCATGATACAATGTGAACACACGAATGTGTATTACGAGGAAAGGCTGCCTTCTCCAGAGAAGAGAAGAAATTCCATGGTGAGTAGGCCGAGGATGGTGTCTGTGTTTTAGGAAAGATCATCCCCTAGAAACACTTCGTAGGTTTCAGAAAGGATGACACAGTGTTCAGAAATCTATTGTAATAGGGCCAGAGAACAAGATCCACATGCACATTTTGGTAGATATGCAAAAGGGCTCTAACAAAATTGGGGATTCCATTTTGTCAAAGTTTTCAGCATGACAGAAATTTTGAGGTATTCCTGGAAGATGGAAAACAGATGGGATCAGATTGATAGGAGGAGACCAAACACACTATGAGGAAACAACTTGAAAGAAATGAATTGATCCAGAGAAACTCAGGACTCTGAGGGAAAATACAGCAGCAGAAGAGACTTGCATCCCCAAAGCCAAGCACCAAATACCACCTTATGAAGACATGATGCTCCTGGCCTGAAAAATGCCCTAAGGCTTGAAGAGAAACAGAGAAGAGCTTGAAGTAATTTCTGAGAGAGTGAAGAAGAAAATAGAAATGCTGCCCTGCTAGGAAGGCAAAGACCCTGAATTTCCCACTGAATGAATGAACACCAAGTGGATGGGGACAGAGTGGGGAGGAAGGCAGGTAAGTCACAGCCCGCCCTCCCTTTCTGCCAGCGCACATCCTTATGGGGACCCAACTGCCCTGGAGCCCTCCTCACTAAGGAGCCAGCAAGCATCCCTCCCGCTCCATGGTGAGGCTGGGGAGTATCAGACCAGCAGAACCCAAAGAACCGCCTGCTAGCTGCCCACACCATCACTAGTCCTCTTCTTATAAATGTAACTTAACAAAATCAGATACCAGACACGTCATCAGACACAACAGAAGCTCAAAACACAGAAAAAGAAGGATCAAGATGAACCCGAAAGAAACAAAAACAATTTAGAGAACAGGAAAAGTGGAACTTAAAATTCTCATTAATATATTTAGAAAGAATAAAGAGAATACTGCTTCCTCTAAGAGAGAAATGACTGCCAGGAAACAGAGTAATCAGAGAAGAAAAAATAAAGATGCTGGAAATTCAATTTTTAACTGCAGATATTTTTTAAAAGTCAATTGAAGATCTGAAAAATGTATATACATGGTCCAGGCCATATTACTAACATGGAAGATAATGTTGAAAGTAGCACCAAAAAAGAAATGAAAGAAAGAAATGGAAAGTGAAGGAGAAAAATTAAGAGACAGGGAGGTACAATTCAGAAGGTCTAATATCTATCTTATAGAACTTCCAGAAAGAAAATAAGCCAATAAATGTTTAAGAAATAATGATGATGATGATGGTGGTGGTGATAGCAGAAAAAGAAAATATCTGCAGAATGAAAAAAATAAAAACCAATTAACTTTGAAACAATCCTTCAGACCCTGGGAAATTTTCTAAAGAAAAAAAAATTATATATTGTCACTTCCAAAGAAACTTCTAGACTCAGAGAAAAAGACAAAAAGTACAGAAATAAAGAGAAAGAAAAGAGAAAATAAACAGCTTACCCAAAAAGCAGTGAGAATTGGTTAGTCATTAGACTTGTCATCAACATTAGATGTCTCAAAACAATCGAAGAATATTACCAGGGGCTGAGGAAGTTATTTTGAACCTAGACTTCTATATATAGCATTGAGTGAAAGGTAAAATTAACACATTTTCAAACAGAAAAGGACTTAGACATCTCTGAAGAAATGAATACAATAGAGAAAGCAAAATTTTAAAAGTGCACCAAATATCCGGCAAATTCTATGTTTAAGTCTAAATAATATATAGTGCATAATGTTTTTTGAAAAAGTCTGGAATTAAAGTCACATATCATTGTAACATGAGAGGAAGGTGGGAGGGTGTGGGACTGGGACCGGATGATAGATCAGATAAAAAGTGAAAGCATGCTAAACTTTTAGTTTTGTTGAAGGGAGACAGTGGATGCTGAATGTACACATGTATTTGCATGTGTGAACACACACATATTTAAATGTAACAAATGAAATGTTACCATTATATGACTATATCCCAGGTATACAATTTCTAAATCAGAAAATAAAAGAAAATATAACAAAGAAAATTTGATTCATACAATGAAAGGGAGAAAATTAAAAAAAAAAAAAAAACTTGATATAATGTAGTAACAGACAACATAAGGTAGCAGGAACAAAACTACACATGTCAGTAAACTTAATAAATGTTAATGGGTTAAATTCATAAAAGAGAGGGAAATGTTAGATATTTGGATTAGATTAAATACATGTCCACAATTCCCCAGTTTTATACTCTTTATGTGAGAACCAGCTTACACATGAAGGTTGAAAACATAGGAATGGAAAAAACTCAAATGAAACAAGATTAACAAAATAAATATAGGCAATGCAATATCAGTATCAAAAAGATATAATTTGAAGGAAAAATACTAAAAAGGGAATGGAGGATTTTTATGTCAAAAAAGGTGCACAGTCTATTAGAGAACTGCAAGAAATAGTCATAGTTAAAGCTTCTTCTGTGCAATTAACAACAAAGCTTTAAAATACATAATGCAAAACCTGGAATAATCTAATACCAAGTTTAAGAAATCCATCAAGGGAATTGTTCCTACATCTTCCTCAAGTAGTCATAGGAAAAGCAGATCTCTTCAATAAATTTAAAAATGAGTGTAGTGACAGATATCCATACACAAAAGAAAACATATACCCATGAAACATTTCAAAGATATTACATGTATTATACTACCCATACTTCAATAAGATTCCATAACATAGAAATCATATTAATCACATTAATTAAAAGAAAAACAAAGTGATAACAAAAAAAAAACACTTTTTTTTAGGATATGGCTAAGGCAGTATTCAAAAGAAATTTTATAACCTTAAATGTAATGAATAGAAAGTGAAAAGAATTGAAAACAAATGAACTAAGCCTTCAATTCAAGAAGCTGAGGGAAAAAAATAAAAATAAACCCAAAGAAAATAGAAAGAAGGGATTAATAAAAATAACAGCAGAAACTAATTAAAGAGAACAGCCTCCTTCCCCTGCCCTTTGGGGGTGGGGGAAGACTCACTAAAAGCTGGTTCTTTGAAAAGACCAAGAAAACAAACTTGACAATGTGGATAAGAATAGAGAGAGAATATACAAATAAACATTAGGATTGAGAAAGGGTAAATAAATTCAGATACAAAGGGACTTAAAAATTCTAACAGAATACACAACTTTATATCTTTCACTTGAAAATCTACATGAAAACGAATCACTAACTTTAAAAATGATCAGATACGACTCAACGAAAAGCTAAATACCTGAATAAAATATAACCGTAGCAGAAATTTAAAAGATAATGAATAGTTACATCAAACGAAAAGACCCAGTTTTATGCTCATAGTTTACTAGACCTTCAAAGGAACAGATTATCTCTATGTTTATAAACTGTCCCAAGAGCACAGAAAAAGAGAAAACTCCACATTTCCTTCTGTGAGACTAGGACAGGGCTTCTAGGTATAGCACAGAGGAAATAGAGAAGTAGAAGGATGAGGAATAAGAGGAGAGAGAGGAGGGAAGGAGAAAGAAGGAAAGGAGGAGGAGTAAGCCCCCAGACTTACCTGGGTACTCCATGAGCAGTCAGAGGAGGAGAGGGAGCATTGGGGAGGAGGGAACTGGAGGAGCAGGAGAGAGAGAAGGAAGGGGAGGGAGAGAGGAGGGGAGCGGAGCAGAAGCAAGAACTGCTCCTAGCAGAGTTACTTCCCATAGAAGCTATAGGGCAATCTCATTTATAACACCAGTGTAAATACCCTAAACAAAACACTAGTGAAATGAATCTGGTCATATATTAAGATGATAATTCATCAGAGAACAACCAGAGTTTACTCCTATAATTCAAGAATCATTCAACAATAGAAAGCCTATTAATTTACCATATTAACATCTTACAGGAGAATAACCATATTACATCAACAATGTCCCAAAAACACTTGATAAAACTTAACATTCCTTCCTAATTTATAAAAAGGTAAATGGCCTACATCACACAATGTGTTTGATGACAAAATATTGGAAATATTTCCGTTAAAGCTAGCAACAAGACACTCTCCTAGAAGTCTTAGCCAACATAGACAATGTGATTTTTAACGAGGAAAAAGAAAATATGATACACAATTATTGACAAGGAACAGGCAAAACTGTTACTATTAAAAGCTGAAAATTACTATACCCCCCAAAATCCAAAGAATGAAGTATAAAGTTGTTGGTACTAATAAATGTGAGATTAGAGGTGAAAGGTAAGATAAGTACAGTTAAAATTACTATTGTTCTTATACACTAAAAGCCAATTATAAATGATCAGAGGAAAATTTTAAACACTCGTAAATAAATATAATAAGAAACGGGCAAGACTTACATGAAGTAAAACATACAACTTTATGGAAGGGCATAAAATAAGACCTGAATAAATAAAGATATACCATGTTCATGGATGGAAAGATGATATTGTAATATTGTAAATGCATAAACTTTTATGAAATTAATCCATAAATCCAAGTCAAATTGCTAATAGGATCAGTTGCTAGTATCGATTGCTGATATCAAACTTAGCAAGTGAAATCTAAAATTCATCTAAAAAAATGTGATAACTGCCAAGTAAATTGTAAGAAAGGAGAATAAGGAGAAGGCATGCAAACTATCAAATCAAAGTGTAGTAAAACTATAGTAATTGAAATAACACGGTCATATATAGGACTAGGTAAATAAGTCAAGAGACCAGATAGAGAGAACTCCCAAACAGACATGTGGTTATGTCTCTTGGACATGGTAATGTGGATAAAGGTAATGACTCCAATGTAGTGAAAGAACAGTCCGATGAGTAAATGTGCTGGGACAATGGTGATCTCCCTGGTGGTTCAGTCGGTAAAGAGTTGGGAAGACCCCCTGGAGAAGGGAATGGCAACCCACTCCAGTATTCTTGCCTGGAGAATCCCATGGACCAAGGAGCCTGGTGAGCTACAGTCCATGGGGCTGCAAAGAGTTGGACGCGACTGAGCGACTAATTTTCACTTTTCACTCTCACTGGGACAATGGGTTACCATTTAGACAAATACTTCACATGAAATACTTCATACAAAAATATTTTTTAAACTAGGAAATTATCTATAGATACAGAGAACAGACTTGTGGGTGCCAAGTGGTAAAGGGGGGAGGGAAGAATTGGAAGTTTGGAGTTAGCAGATGTCAACTATTATATACAGGATGGATAAACAATAAGATTCTACTGTATAGCACAGGGAACCAGGGAGCTATATTCAATATTCTGTGATAACCCATAATGGAAAACAATAAGAAGAATATATATGTGTGTGTGTGTGTGTGTATATCTGAATCAATTTGCTGTACAGAGAAAATTTAACACAACATTGTAAATCAACTATACTTCAAAAAATTGTTTAAAAAGCTAAGAAGTCATTGATAAAGATTAAGAGAATTTTCTTCGTAATCTTTGGTAAAGAGGACTCAAATGCCATTATTCAAAAGATAGTAAATCTTTTAAAACTTTCTTCTGCCACACACATACACACAAAATATGGATGTTGATATATAAAGAGCTCTTTTATAGCATGAATATGAAGAATAAATAATACAATAATATAAATTTTTAAAATAAAAATTTAAGAGGACATTTATAAAGGAAGTCATTAAGTGGTAAGCTTATGAAAAGACAAGGAAAACTCATATATAATTAAAATATTTTTGGTATATCCCATTGCCAAAAGCTAGAACTTTATTTCTCCATTGTCAACAAGACTGTTCTCACTCACTATCTGCAGAAAAGTAAATTGGTGCTCCCTTTTTAGAAAGCAATTCAGCAATATCCATGAAAATTTCACTTACTACCACTTGTAGGTATCTTGAATAAAGAAATACATGTCCATGTTCCAAAATGTTTATTGTAGCATTTCACTAATTGGAGAAAGAATAGGAAAAAGAACTTTATATGTTTTATAAAAAGAACTTTATATGTTTGTAGCTGTGTAAATACAGACAGAGATAGATCAATCCACTAGAATCACTATCTGGGCAGTGGAGTAGAACTGGAGAAGAAGTGAGAGATTTATTTAAATAAAATTTTCACTTTTCATTCTATATTTCTCTAATGTAATTCTTAAAACTTGCTTTATTTATATAAAAACAAAATAAAATAAAAATAGTTTTTCTATATAGTCTATGGGGCTTCCCTTCTGCTCATACAGCAAAGAACCCTCCTGCAATGCGGGAGACTTGGGTTCAATCCTTTTTGGAAAACATAATTTTAAAACCTTATTTATAATCGCAAACCATGTGTGCAATGTAGAGATATAAAATTTTGCCCTAATAATATAAATCTAAATAAATTCTTTGTGGATTAAAGATTTATATTAAAAAAAATAAGACCATAAACACATAAGAAGGTAAATGTAGGGGTATATTAGTATACTAATAAAATAACAGGGTATGAAATTATTTTCAAAGCATGACACTTAGAGACAGCAAAGGAATAGACTGAAAGATTTGATCACTTAAATCCCTTTATCTCATCAAAAAACACGATGTGCAAAATTAAAAGGCACACGAAAAACCTGGAAGAAATAATTACAAGAAATGTAAAAGACAAAGGGTTAATATCTTTTGATGTATGAAGAGATCCTACAATTCAAAAGAAAATTCAAATACCCAGAAGGAAACCACACAGAGGCCATGAACAGGTAAATCACCAACTATAGACATCTCATTAAACACCGATCTACAGATACAGATATAAAGGTATGTAGATTAACAACTACATAAAATACAGATACACATATATGTGAAGCTCAAGAAATGAAAAGTAAGATGAAATATTTCCCATATCAAGTTGTTATTACTTTGCTAAATAATACTCAGTATTGGTAGAAGATAAGGCAAGAGGCACTGTTACAATTTGTGTATGTTGGAGGGGGAGGTAATAATTTGACATAACATGTCTGAAGAGCAGGGCAACTTAGCAACAGGTATTAAAACCTTTAAATGTGTATTTCCTTTAACCCGGCAATTCCACATCTAGCTATTAAACCTAAGGAAATACTTAAGAATGTGTATAAAGCTTTAGCTAAAACAAGGTTCATCAGGGTGTGATTTATGGAAATGTGACTAGATTGCCCTTCTTCCTTTCCTGCTGACAAGGGAAGGAGAGGAAAGCATGGGGAGACCAGGGATTCAGAAGAAGAAAATCAGGCAGGATGCCTCCCAAGGATGACTACATTAGAAAAGAGAGCTCTGCAAAACCAGGAGTCCTCAAGATGCTCTTTCAGCTGAACAAGATGTAAAAGTTATGCTTTCAGGGTTAATTCAAACCTCATGGGTAGACCTGTTGCGGGTAACAGGAAGCAAACTCTCCAAGTTCAAAACCTCTGTCTTTTATATTATTCAATCATTTGCTCATCCATCCAAGAAATGTTTATTGAGCAACTACTCTATGCTAGGTACTGTCAGAGACAGAAGGATATATAGAAAGATACTGGTGGATGAATGGATAATTGGATGGATGAATAATTAACGAAGAAGAGGAAAACAGATTGCAACTCAGATGTGAGGCCACAATGATGTCCTCCCTTTACTTCCTTGCTCCACCCCCACAAGCATCCTTCTCAGATGCTGAAATTAGCAAAGGAGAGAGTAGTGCCCAGCTCTCAACAGAGGTCAAGAAGATTTTTATATTAGAAGAAGGTGACGACTTTTTAATTCCTGGAGAAAAGACCACAGCCTAGAAAAAATAATACAGAAGGCGTATTGGAGAGAAGGGGTTAAAAGCATGAGGGTCTGATGGGGTGGGGACTGCAGGCAGAAGAAAAGGCTGAGGACTGACCCACTTGGGCAGAGTCTGAACCAGATGCCATGCATTCATCACAAATGGTACAGAAGAATCAATACCCAGAAAGAGTTGGGGCAGTGAAGACTTTGAGAGGCTAGTTTTCCTAGGGTGCAGATTTTTACTCTCTTCCCCATGGTCTGGGTGGTTTGGATACAATCACTGGAAACCTAGAGTGAAGAACAGATTTAACCTCTTCTAAATCTCTGTGCATGCATGTGTATGTACACATGTACACACATCCACTCATAGCAAAAGGACATAGTCCACCTCCCCTGTATCTCCACCTCTGACCCAAAGGCAGGCACCTAAGACCCCACCAGGGTCTGCTGAGGCAAGCATTCACAGTGCACACCGGGTCAGGCAAAACAATGCCACGGATTCCATGACTGTCACTTTCCATCCCCCAAAGAAAACTCTGGCCAACCTTTTATGAGTCAATGCCATGAGAGAAAAAAAAAAACAAAACACTGAAAACTATCTAAATGCCCACTCACAGAACTCAATTAAATAAATAAATCATGGTAAACTTATGCAGCTGTTTTTGTACTCATCAGAAAGGGTATAGCAGAATATATCAAGTTGAACAACTGATTATAAAATGGCCTAGGAAGAACAATCCCACCTTGAGTACAATAAATAGAGCAGATAAGCATAAAATAATCTGAGAGGACACACACCAAAGAGTCAACATGGGTGATCATCATGGGATTTTCATTCCCTTCTTGCTCATCTATATCTTCTGATTTTTTTCAAAGTAAGATCGCATGTAAGGATAAGAAAAATTAGCAAAATGTACACAGAAATGAAAAGAGATTTTCAGCATCCAAGGCTCCACCTAGCTCATCTGTTGGTCAGAGAGGACATGTTAGGCCAAGAAAAAACACAGTGGGGTATCCGTTGGTTTCCTAGTTCCAGTGGCTCTTTATCTAGCCACCTGCTATGTTCAAGGTTATGAGTCAAGTGACAGGCATAAGGAAGGCAACTTCTGAGCAAGCCAAATCTTTTCTCACCAAGACACTGGCAGGTCTGGCATGATGGTTCCCCAGCAGAGACCTTGGGGGCTGGCCAAGTGCTCCATCTTCCCCACTAGGCTTCTGTTGGCCACCATGTCTTTCTAGATCATTTAGGCAAGAATACTGGAGTGGGTTGCCATGCCCTCCTCCAGGGAATCTTCCCACCCCAGGTATCGAACCCAGGTCTCTCACGTTGCAGGCAGATTCTTTACTATCTGAACCACCAGGGGAGCCCTGATCATTTAAGAGACACACATTTTTTCAAAGATTCTCAGCGTGAAGAGATTTCACCTAGCAGGAATTTATGGGGCAACACCAACAAATGGTGATGGTCCCTGATTTAAGTGAGCACATTCACTACAGAACCTTGTTCACTGGACACAGTCATTCCATAGTCATTTACCAAATGTCGCTGCATTAGGTGGTAAACAATCTGCCTACCAGCGCAGGAGACCCAAGAGATGTGGGTTCGATCCCTGGGTCAGGAAGATCCCTTGGAGAAGGAAATGGCAACCCACTCCACTATTCTTGCCTGGAAAATTCCATGGACAGAGTAGCCTGGTAGGCTACAGTCCATGGGGTTGCAAAAGAGTCAGACACAGCTGAGCAGGCGTGCACACGCTGCGTCAGGGGCCGAGCTGTGCTGGCCCTGGCACATGGCCCAATCCTGAAAAGGAAAACCAGCAGCACAGTTCCTTGGTATGAAACAGACCTGGGAAATGACCTCTATCACCACTAGATAATCCAAGTTTCCTCCATGCTCAGAGCTAAAAATACGCATTTCCTATCTCAGGTATTTATAGCTTCACAACTTACCCTTCCTCAAGAGCAGAGCTCCCCTACATCATTCTTCTGTCTCTTGGCCTGGATCAAAGGAGTCTAGATCTCACAGAAAATCCTTTTGAGAGGCCATCCCACCCCCAGCAGCCCAGCACCAATCATCACCTGTGCCCCTAGCATTTGCTCCCTGCTCTTTTCCTGATCCCATAACCACTTAGGACTCTCCTGCCTCCCATTCTCCTCTGTTTGGACTATTTCTGTCCCAGCCCCCATCATGGTTGATCAGTTGTCCACTTTTCTCTGCAACTCCATGAGATTATAAGTTCGTATGTTAGAAGTGTTTGTTCCCTTCCCATGAACTTTGCACATATCTCTCATTGCAAGTGCTCAATAACTCCTGACTTTCTCCGACAGGGATTCTCCAGGTATCTGATTGAAGTGTTCCTCTTGGCAGGTATCCCCACATCCTCCCAAAAGTAGTGCCAATTTCCAGGGGGCAGAAAGCACAGGTGGAACCCACTTTGGGCCCACAGTCTGATGGTGCTGGTTCTGATGATCTTCCTTCTAGACTACAACATTATACCCATGAAAACACCATGACGAAGGTTGGTGAGAGGCCAGAGAGAGAAGCACAGTCTTGATTGATCCAGTGCCCTTCAAGAAGATTTCTCAAAAGCAGTGGCACACAGGCTTATCAGCCTATCAAGCTTGAGCTAGGTCATGGTTTCCTGAAGTTCCTTTTGGTTCCACAACCTTAGAAGTTCACATAGTAGGACTTCAAGGTCAGGGAGCAGCAGTAAGGATGACAGCCACAAAGATGGCAACAAGGGTAACCAGCAACACTTCTTCCATTGCACTTAATACCCTTCTAAGTGCCTTCACTGAATTGTCGTAACTCATTAAGACTACTTTACTACCACTACACTCATTTGGTTTACTAGTACTACACCCATTGGAAGGACTGATGTTGAAGCTGAAACTCTAATACTTTGGCCACCTGATGCGAAGAACTAACTCATTTGAAAAGACCCTGATGCTGGGAAAGATTGAAGGCAGGAGGAGAAGGGGACGACAGAGGATGAGATGGTTGGACAGCATCACAGACTCAATGCACATGAGTTTGAGTAAACTCTGGGAGTTGGTGATGGACAGGGAGGCCTGGCATGCAGCAGTCCATGGGGGTCACAAGGAGTCAGACAGGACTGAGCGACTGAACTGAACTGAACTGATACCCATTTTATAAATGAGGAAACTGAGGCATGGTTAAATAACTTGCCTAAAATCATGAGTCTGATAACTGGTATCACTGAACCCGTCTCCCTGTGCCATGAATCTGCCCTCTAATCTGCCACTACTCAAGCAGCCCTATAGTTGAGGCAGCCGGAAGTGAAGGAAACTAACAGCTCCCTCCAGCTGGCTGTCAGTAAGGAATCCACACCTGAACCTGTCTTCACCTTTCCTCAGGGAAGATCAGGGATCTCCAACCAGACTGGCAGCCCCTGGAGAGGAAAGCAGCCTCCCAGGTGTCCAGACCGAGGTCTACATACATGATAAGCTGGCCTCCCACAAGACAATGCTGGCCTGAAGGTCACTCCATGGGCCTCTTTTTGTAAGCCTAGCAGCAAGGAATGTAGGAGAGAATAAATAGTACTTGGTGGTAAGGAGATTTCAGATGAACAGCAGAAAAAAAGTAAGCCTGGGCCACTGGAGGGAAGGGCTGAAAGGATCAAGTTGCCTGAATTCACCCTTAAATTCCCATGAGTTCTTCAGCCAAGTGGAGATTCCATTGAGATGAAACAGCAGATGTTCAGTGAGAGCCTACTATGTGACCACCCTGTCCCCGGAAGCACCAGCAGGCTCCCATCAAAGGCCTGGTGCAGACCCTTGCCGTCAGGAGAGCATAGCAAGCCCGGGACAATCAGAGAGCAGCTGGACCCGGAGCCAGGAGACTCTGGCCATGAGAAGTGCAGCCAAGTTCAGAGGCAGACGAGGCTGCAGGAGGCAGCAAATAGTCTTCTTCCTGGGACTGCAACTTTGCTTTACGCATTCATTTCATGAGCTTCAGTGAAATGGACAATAACTCATTTGAATGTACATGCACCAACCCTGGACCAGCCTAAGAGGTTGGTTTTCAGCAGCAAGAACCGTCCTCTGCAAGGTCTTCCTCCTGGACCTGACCAAAGACGGTCCTGATTCCCCAAATGTCAGAACCAGAAAGAGTTTCCTTTCTTATTCCTTTTTTAAGAAACAGGAAAAATAGAGAAACACATTCTGGCTCAGCCTTTGACCTTTGGCTCTCACTTTCCTTCTTTCAGCATTTTTTGGGGAAAGAGTTTGTATTTTCAAAGAGCTGCCTTGTCCTCTTTGCACATTTTCACGAAATGACGTAAAGAGGCAACTTCTAAAAAATATTTCAATACCGGAAAATGCAGGCCCTCTGAATGAGCCTGGCTGTTTGTCTATAATCACTTCAACGTCTGAGATGCCCAGACCACATATGCTTCAGAGGCTGGCACTAACAATATGCTCTTGATGCCATTTTAAGCAATTGCCGGCGAGCATCTCCCGGAGCCGCTCGTCAGCAGAGGTGCGTGCCTGCCTTGCCTGTCTTCCACCCTCTCTGTACTGAGCGCCCACAGAGCTGCCAGCAGTCCCGCCAGAGGCCAGAGGAGGCAACACCAAATGTAAACATTTATTCCTCGACTGCAAGGAGTCTGCCGGGCAGGCTAGGATTTGGGCCTCACAATAAAACCTTTGTCTCTGCAGACGGCAGAGGGGTAAGGGTTCCCTCCAACCCAGTCTGCAGGAGGGCAGGTCAGCATAGATCAGTTGCTCAAACATTTTTTAAAATTATTTTTTAATTTTCAAAAATTAACAGTAACACACACACATACACACGTTTTTGCAGTACGTGATCAAATCGGTGGAGTGATGTGAGTCGGGACGCTTTAGAAAAGGCGGTGTGAGAAGAGGGTCTTCAAACTCACATCGACAGTTCGCTTGTGTTTGTAACACAGGAGCCTGCTGGAGGTTCCTCACAAGAAGGGAAAGAGAGAAGGCGCTCAGAGTTAGAACAGGTTGTTACAAATGATCAGAGTCCCCACACACGTTAAGGATGAATACTACTTCCTCCGAAAAGAGTAAAACGAAATATTCTTCTAGCCATGCTGAGACTGCCTTAGAAGTATTATGCTGTTACAGATTTCAAAAGGTTAGCTTCAATGAACCTGACATCAGTATAACCCAAAATAACCCATTCAAGAGAAAAGTAAGAAATAATTGCTGTTTTCTCTTTTTTTTCCCCTCCGCTATATTGCTATAATGATTTTGCATAACAGATTGAACAAAGTGCTGTTGTGACAGGTGGTAGAATTCAGCTAGTAAGCACCGAGACAGGGTTCAATTTAGTTTGTGAATCCTTTAATTGTTGTGCAGCTAATTAAAGAAGGTTCTTTACACTCGCAAGTGTTTACCGTTGCTAGTATGCATACATGAAAAATTAAATTGTGCCTTCAAGGGCTGAGAACTATAGAAAAATCATAGCTGAGGCTGCAACATGCTTACCAGCTCAAAATAGCTGCTTTTCACAATTGGAATTTGTAAAACTTTTTGCTAAGCAAATATAGAGCTAATTAGAAGTGTTCGTTGGACCAATTAACATTTAAATAAATAAGCCATATTGCACATTTCACAGTCTTTATTTAATGATGCTTCTAACTCTTTGGAAAGATTCTCTTAAGTACAAATAAGTTGTCATAAAAATGAAAGATAAAAATAACCCCATAACAGTATATGCTATTTTTTTCCTTTTGCCTTGAAGTCCTTTACAAAAACTCTGTACCTATTACTGAAGAAGAAGGAGGGGGGTGGGGGGGACACACACACCTACCACCCACAAATCAAGATCTTCCTTTCATCTCCCCTAGTTACCTTTCCCCTTCTCTGAATAGAAACAGAAAAACATATTTTATTACTATTTAAATTGTTATGATAATTCTGTTTACTTGCGGTTTTTACCCCATGATAGAAAAATCTGCTTTAGAAAATCCCACTTTAATCTGAGAACATGCGTAAGCAAGGAAATGAAGGAAAAGGAGACCAAAAACAGCAGTGTCTGGGGAGTGCAGCAGAGAAAGCAGTCTGGGGAGTCCCTCACACATGTTTACACACAGAGCACTGGGGACACTGCACCCAGTTCTGGGGCCCATGCCCACTCCTGATAGAGGCCAGAGGCCGTGGGAGATGGGGAGCCTAAGCCGGTCCCTGGAGTCCTTTCTTTCTCTCAAAGACCAGGATACAGAGATCAATGGAACAAAATAGACAACCCAGAAGTTACCCCCAATGGTCTCCATTTTTTACAAAGATGCAAAAGCAATTCAATGAAAGACTGTTTTCAACAAATGGTGCTGCAGCAATTGGATATTTATAAGCAAGAAAAGGAACTTTAACCTAAATCTCACATCTAATACAAAAATTAACTGGAAGCGCATCACAGGTTTCAGTGTGAAATATGAAACTATAAAACTTTTAGAAGATAACATAAGAAAGAAATCATCAGGCCCTAAGCCTTGGGCAATAGCTCTCAGACAAGTCACCCAAAATAGGAGCCATAGAAAGTAAAATTGATAAACTGGATCTCATCAAAATTAAAATTTTTCTTCTGTAGCAGACTCTGTTAAGACATAAAGACAAGCTACAGACTGGAAGAAAATATTTGCAAACCATGTATCAGATGAAGGACTCAAACCTAATATACCTAAAGACCTCCCAAAACTCAACAGTAAAAAATAAATAGTAGAATGAGAAAATGGGCAGAAGACAAGACAAGGCATTTCATGAAAAGGATATAAAGATGGCAACACAAACATAAGAAAGAAAAGATGTTCAAAATCACTAGCCATTAAGGAAATATAAATTAAAAGCAGAGTGATATACCACAATACACCTGCTAGAACAATTAAAAATAGTGCCAGTACCAAATACTGGCCAGAGTGCAAAGAAACTGGATATCTTGTACCCTGCTGGCCCAAATGTAAAATGGTACAACCTCTCTGGAAAATAGTTTGGTAGTTTCTTAAAGAATGAAACATACACTTACCATGTGATCCAGCAATTGCACTTCTGAGCATCTGTCTTACAGAAATGAAAATCTATTTCGACACAAAACCCTGTACTCTGTCGTTCATAGCAGCTTTATTTGTAATAGCTAAAAGCTGGAAACAACCAAAATGTCCCACCAGAGGTGAACATTAAACAAACTGTGGGCCGTCCATAGCAAGGAGCACGACTTAGCAATAAAAAGGGACAGACGAAGCAGCAACAGGGATGGAGCTCACAGCAGCATGCCGAGTGCAACAAGCCAAGGCCGAGGGTACTATAACGCATAATTCCATTTCTATAATATCCTCGACCTGACAAAATCACCGAGATGAAGTGCAGATTAGTATTTGCTGGAGGCAAGAACGGTGGGGCTGGAGTGGGTGTAAATATAAAGGGGTAGCATGAGGGAGAGCTTTGTGAGGATGGACCAGCTCTGTATCTTGACTGAGGTGGTGGTTACAGAGTCTGGGATCAAAGGACATACAGAACCACGTGCACATTGTAGCAATGTCAATTTCCTGATTTTGCTGTTTTACTGCAGTTACATAGGAATTAAGCAATGGGGGAAACCCAGTAAGGGTACACAGGACCTCTCTGTACTATCTCGGCAATTTCTTTTAAATCTAGAATTATTTCTTTTTAAAAAAATAATTTTATGTATTTCTTTTTGGCTGTGTTGGGTCTTTTGTGCAGGCATTTTCCAGTTGCAGCAAGTGGGGTCTACTCTTCACTGCGGTGCCTGGGTTTCTCATTGCAGTGACTTCTCTTATTGTGGAGCATGGGCTTCAATCACTGTGGCACGTGAGCTCGATTGTAGCAGTTCCTGGGCTGGAGCACAGGCTTAACAGTTGTGGTGTATGGGCTTAGTCACTCCAAGGTATGTGGGATCTTCCCAGATCAGGGATCAAACCTGTGTTACCTGCATTGGCAGGCAGATTCTTCTTTACCACTGAGCCACCAGGGAAGCCCCATAATTATTTCAAAAGTTAAAAAGAAAACTAAAGATTAAAGATTTAAACCATGTGCTATTTTCTGTTTGTACTTTCTGACACCCTACACCTGGTCTATTTGTAAACTCTTAAATCCATGCTGAGACTCGGTCATCCACTTTCTCCACTGAGGGATTCTTCTCTCTCACGTTCACTTATTTAACCTTTTGTAAAGATGAGAGTCTTCTCAGACCCCCTTCTCCAAGCCCTCACACCTTGCAATCACTGAGAGCTCTTAACGGTTGAGTTTGTTTTCTAGTACTGAAACCAAATAAACAAAGATCAATTAACATTCAAATAAATGAAGTAGATTAGTAAAGAATTCACAGAACACCAAAGTCTAAGAGGTCGGATGGAAATGACAATGTCAAACAAAGAACTGAAAGCTGTTTTGTTTTGTTTTTTTTAACTTTACGTTTTGGAAGAAGGGTAGCTCATAGGCAGTTGTTAGATATAATACAGAGAAATCTACATACCCTTCCCCTGGTTCCCCCCATTGTGACCTCTGGCAAAATGATAGCACAGCATCACAGCGAGGAAACCGGCACTGATACAACCCACCAACTTTACTCAGATTTCACCAGTTTTTCATACACCCATTTGGGAGAGGGGTGTGTGTGTATATTTAGTTCTATGTGATTTTATCATGTGTAATTTGTTTGACAAAACAGAGATGAGGCTAGCTGGAGAGCCCTACACCAATGAGAGTTCTTTCCTGCAAACCCTCCCATTTATGGTGCAAAGGATGAGTTTAGACACTGTGAGCAGAATGTGCTCATGAATCACAAGATTTAGAAGGCGAACTTGGAGACAGGAACAGTCCCTCTTATCACCTAAGTCCCAACCACAGTTGTCAACTCGGACTCTGTTAGCCCGGCCCTGAAATAACAAATAATAAAACAAATAACAAACGCTCAGGTTTTCCACCTTAGGGCCCTGGGTGGTGGAATCGCCAGCCGGCTCCTCCAGGTTCTGTCAATAAGCTGAGGAGCAAGAAGCAGGCTTGCAGGAAGACCAAGGCTTCTCTCTGGCTGGAGGGTCCCAAAGCCCTTTAAAGATTGCGTCCACAAAGCAGAAAGGAGGCAGGACTCATCCTATGAAAACCTTCCCTTTTCCCTAGAACCACTTTTAGATTCTGTTCTCAGAAACTGCTGCTCTGGGACGGCTGGCAATCTACATCAAGCTTCAAGATGAGAGATGGATGGAGGAGAAAAATCTGAAAAGAAAGTGCCAAAACAAAGTAAACCCCAAATTCCTATAACTTCAAATTTGATCCAAAAACTATAAGTCAAACTGGACATTTCCGTTCAAACCGGTTATTTTATGAACCCTAGAACACAGATCATGTGATGCCTCACTTGGAAGAAATATGACCGTCCAGATTCCCTTCTACAGATAAAATCACCCTCTTGCGTGAGGATGGGGGCAGTTACCCAGCATGCTTGTGCCTAAAGAACAGGCTGGCATTTTCTGTGACTGTCATTGTTCACTTGATGAGAAGTTGTTTTTAAAAACATAATGAAATAGGCCGAGCAGAAAAGATATCTGGGGCACTGAAACTCTTGTGTGATAGTTTCTAGTGTACATCGTAGCGTGCAATACTACAATGCTAGACACATGTCACCATACATTCATCTGAACCCACAGAATGTACAACACCGAGAGTGAACCCTAATGTAAAGGATGGACTCTGGGTGATAAGGATGCGTCAATGTGGGTGCATCAATTGTAACGAATGTACCCTGCAGGTGTGGGATGTCCCAAATTAGGGAGGCTGTGGCTGTTGCAGGGACAAAGGGTATATGGGAATTCTCTGTACTTTCTGCTCAGTTTTTCTTCATGAATCTAAAACTGCTCGAAAAACTAAAATTGATTAGAAAAACATAATGAAAACAAAAATGTTAAGTCATCATAAATCTTACATTCCAAATAAAAATGAATTTGCATTAAATAATAAAAAGTCCTTGGGAAACTGCAATGGAGAGAGGTAGATTCTTTAGTGCATCTAAGACTCAGCAAAACACAGAGACACAGCAGTTCAGGATACATCTCATGAGAAGCAAAGCTTGATGTCCAAAAGAACACAGTACTGAAACGTGGTAACTGGTAGCACTGAGGGGAACTTGTGTGCTCTCCCAGCAAAGCACCCTGGGCAGGGGCAGCCCTCCTCAAGCAGATAACCCAAAGGTCTGGGTGACCCTGGGCCATCTCCCCACAGGACGAATTCTTGACCAGTCACCATGGCACATAGAGGGTCGGCATCCTACGTCTGCCAGCAGGACTGGGTTTCAGCACTAAACCACAGCCTGCTCATCCCAAACCAAATGGGCAACTTGGGTGTTTTACCATAGATGTTGCAAACTGGAAAAAAAAAAAAAAAAAACTGCCACGTTTATGTTTTAGTCACTTGATATTCCCTTTATGGTTTCCCGAAGTGACAATTTGCTGGGGTTTTTTAGACTATATGATTGTAGGGTCATAAAGTACCTGTCCCACGTTAGCTCCTTTTTAAAAAAATCACTTTTATTAATATCATACCACAGATGACATGAAAATTGGTAGCAATTAAGGTTCACCTAAGGTTTGTCCCCTCCACATGCAACAAAAGCCCTGGGACTAGAACACTCATTTGGTTCAATGACATTAATACAAGTAACAATCTCACTGTCGGCCAACTTTGCACCAGGCACTAACCCTTTATGTGCTTTATCTTTATTTTCAGGGGCAGAGGAGCTCGTGAGCAGCTGAGCCGGGATGAAGACCAGATGTGTGTGACTCCACAGCCAGTGCCCTTTCCTCCAAGGCACACGGCCTCCCCAGCGAGAGCGTGTGTGTCCAGTGCCTTAATGAACAGTGACTCTCCTCTGGGAAGGTAGAGCTGATGTGGAGGAGAGAAGCGACTTCTCAGGTACTTTCCAGGCTGTGCTAATACAGGCAGCGCTAACAATTACCATCCAACATGGCAGGAGGGGAAATGTTGTGTTTTCCTTTCTCTTGATGGGGGATGGGGTGGGATGGGGTAGTACATAAGAGCTGGTGGGGGGTGGGGGGTTGCTGAAAAAGGTACTTCTGATGCAGTAGAGCAGACCTAAGAGACACATCTGGGCCCAACATACACCTGGGGATGTGTGTGCTGTGGGGCAGGGAGGTAGCAGAGAAATAGAGTCGGGAAGACGGTTGTTTAAGGGAATGAGCATTTACAAATGCAAATCTAGTAATTACATACCCACACACACACACCTAACCACCCATTTGCACACACAATTACCCAATTTGTACAGGTTCATAATACATAAGTAGGTGAGAGGTGGGCTCACCTGTTGGACTGGCTTCAGAAAATGTAAGTAATCCTCTCATATACCAGGGAGGAGATTAAAGTCCTTCAGGGAAAGGTCTTGGGCCAGCAATTAGATATCCAAGTGCGTCTGGTGTGGTGAAGGTCTTTGTTACGTGTGGTGACCTCCAATAAGAGTCACTGAGTCTAAGCAGTGTTCGCCCATCTGATGGCTGGGCTGCTGCTCGCTCATCTGCACCTCCTGGCCCACCCAGCTCCCCTGTGGACCCTTACTCAGCCTCCATCTCCAACCGTAGGCTTTTCTCCCTACTGGAGGTCCACATCTGTCTCCTCCACCAGCACCCCATTCAAACTGCCACCGCATACCCAGGCTTCCACTGGTTTCCCTGCCTGGATCCTGCCTACATGCGCCCTTAAACAATCTTCACGAAACAGCCCCCATTGCTCTTCAAATCGAGACCAAACTCCTGAACACATCTGTAAGGTGCTGCCTCCCCCTTGCTCCAGCTCAGCTCACAAACTCCTCCTCTGTCTCCACTCCCCAGCCCCACGGCCCACCTTTCAGCTCCCAGATTCACCAGTTCCCTCTGCCATGGGGCCTTTGCACTGGTCAGCCCCTCTGCCTGAAATGCTCTCCTGTGGGCTGGGCCTATTTAGACCCTGCCCAAGATAGCTGAGACCTCATCTTGACCGGAGTCTCTGAGGGCTCCAGACACCTTTCCCTACGGCACCTGGCAGAATTGTGATTTTCCATTTGCTCATGTGATTTTTCTGAGGAGTATTGGTTCCTCTCTCCAATCTGTAATCTCCATCAAGGCAAAGGTTCCAGTCACATCTCCAGTGCATAGTAAGTCTTCAATAAAATCTTTGAGGATGAACGAATTATTGAGTGATCATATGAATGAATGGGACCCTCTTCTTGATGACTTTATGCATGCTTCTCATGTGCCATCTGCATATTTGCCATGATAACTGTTCTCATTGCTTCCTCTCTGATAAACTATGAACATGGTGTGAGCAGGAACCTAGGCCTAGGGATGAAGTTTCATCTGTGGTTGTTGAATGAATGAGTGAATGGTGAACAACTGTGAGCCTCAGAATTGCTCCCTTTACTCTGCACCTGGGTTTCCCTGGTGGCTCAGATAGCAAAGAATCTGCCTGCAATGTAGGAGACCCAGTTCCGATCCCTGGGTCAGGAAGATTCCCTTAAGAAGGAAATGGCAACCCACTCTAGTCTTCTTGCCTGGAAAATCCCATGGACAGAGGAGCCTGGCAGGCTATAGTCTATGGGGTTGCAGAGTCAGACACCTGAGTGACTAACACTAAACACTTAGAGTACTCTGCACCTATGACTGCTGTGACTCTCATGTACAATACTTCTCCCCAGAGACGTCTTCACACAGTAGGTGTCCCATATACTTGCTGGTTCGATAAAGGAACTAAAGCTATCATGCCATGCCATACAGACAATACAAAAGCAGTTTCCAACATGTCACTGAGTGTTCAGCACTTACCCAATATCTTACATACCCACTGCAGTAGTCTTATTTGAAGTTACCAAGCAATTTAAAAATTAAATGAGCAAGCACCCTGTCATATTTTGATCTAACTATGCACTAATTTTCAGGACAGAGAAAAAAACAGCTAATTACTATTTTGTACCACAGTCTTCTCCTTCCTTCCACTGTAATATAATGTAGTCAAATAAAGAAGTTACTCTAGTGCAATTTTCATCTCTAGAAATAAAACAGCACTTATAACTCTTTGTTTGGGAGTTTAATTTTAGTTCACTTAAGAGCAGTTATCTGATGTACTTGTAAGAACAGAGACACCCTGGAAAAAGGGGAAATCACACAGAGGCAGAGGGTAGGCTGGGAAACTGGCACGCCAGGTAATTACCGCCTGCAGGGCTCAGGGCATGCATTTTACTCCCCAGGCCTCCCAACCCTTCTTCACTACCCTCAAGGTGGGGCCGTACACTATCTCCACATGGGCATGAACTTCTTAAGGCTAAATCTTGTGGTCTCCTTAATGAAATCCCTGTGGTGGCTGCTTCTACCCTCCCTTTGTATTTTAGATTCAACCGCAAAATCTTTCTGCCCCCTCCTCTCTGGCCCCCCATGGATTTGTGGTTTCCTTCTGGTTTTCCTACAAATTCCAGATAACACCCATCAGGGCCCCGGGGCTCCTCAACAGAAGACTCGAATTCCCTGAGCGTGAGCATGGCTGAGACCCACCCGGGCTGTAGAAGTGGAGACACCCCCAACCCCTACCCCCATCAGGAAGCCTGAATGCCTTCCTCCCCAGCCTCCAGACAGCTGAGAACCAACCACAGCCTGGAAATGACACACACTCACTCATCTCTCCTGGCATATACTCTTTTTGGGAAACTCTAACCAAATAGAGGCTAGAGGGAGAACATACGATTTATAAGATATGCCACATCAGCTAAATTAATACTGATTTGTCCTGGGGCACAATTACAAGGTTTAAGGTTACAGCGCCAGCAGTTTGAGAGACAATTACACTCTAAGACAGCTTGTGAAGGGCTGGCAGAGTTGAAATCAGAACAAGGGAAAGTTTGGTGGAAGATTCCATTCTAAGTGAATTAGATGCTTCTTTTTCCTCTGAGTTCCTTTACCTTTTTCTCTCTTCCTCTTGATCTGTCTCAGATCTCGGTCTGTTCCAGGCTCTATCACTCTTTACAGTTAAGCAATGAGAAGTTGTGCCTCAAGCATTTCCAAGTCAAGACTAGTGGAAGAAATGTGGGGGCCAGGGGTCCCTCTGCACCTGGGGCCAGAGACGGGTGAGACAGTGCACCGCCACATGTGTATGAGATCCTTGGGGACAAATGGGCTGGGGACACGGCTGTGGGAGAGGGATTCCAGGCCCACTCAGCATGGCCTGTCCAGGATGTGCAGGAGTCACGGATGGGACCCTTCTCCTGGCAGAGGTTGACAAGGATTCCTGGGCCCCCAGCATGTGCTTCTGAAGGCAAAATGTGCGCTTAGTGAATAAGCATTAATGCTGCCAGTGCCCAAGGGCATACAGTGCCCGAGGTTTACAAAACCCTCTGTTGAGAAGACTCACAAAGCTCACAAAGCAGGGATTTCTATTTGTTCTGACAGGAGGATGGATGAATCCTCCAGAAGGATTCATCCCAGAAGCCCCCTGGGTGTGACGGGGGACTGGGTGTAAGCACTGGGTGTGGGGAGGAAAAAGAGCTTCAGTGTCCCTGGACCTCAATTAGAATACTGCAGAAAAAGCCCACATCTGCCTGCTCCTCCTGCCCGGTCTGTAGGGATCTCCGGCTCTGCCTGGGTGTTTTTAAGATCAGGTAAGAGGCCAGACTCAATGAGACTAAAAGCATGCCAGCCCCTGGGGACTACAGGGGGGTTGGTCTCCAGCTTAGCTGCGGAGTGTGGAATCCCCGCTGGTGAGTTGGGAACAGCAAGGGGACCAGGCAGGGACTGGGGAGTGTGTAGCCTTGGGCACACCCAGGTCCTGACCCTCGGCCCCTCCAGGCCTTCCCCTTTGCAGAGTTAAACTCCAGTGTTCCACTTTCTCGCATTTAAAAGCCTCTGAAGCCACCGCACACCCCATGACCCTTACAGAGTATTTCATTTAATGCCCTTGCTCCCACTGACTCAGGCTGCCTTTCTTCTCATCCAAGGCTTTCTCAGTTTGAAAGCTTATTAAAAGGGAGAGAAGTCCCCTAGCAGCTTTCACTTTATAAGTTCCAGTGTGCACTAAAGACAGCTGAACTGAGGAGTAGAGAAAAAAGCAAATTAGCCGGATTCCTTCCTCTTGTTTCTGCTCAACACAATCCCAACTCCTGCTCAAGCTAACCCACAGGAAATGGAGTCAGCGGACAGTTAATGCCTAGTGACGAGTAAACTTTCCCCTACAGGGTGGGTGCCTCCATGAGGAAGGTCCCTCACTGACCATCCCTGCCATCCTGAGCTGGATGCCTGGGGACACAGGGGGAGGAGGGCGGGAACCAGAGGAGCTGGGACCACAGCAGTCATTTGAGAAATTTCAGGGAAAACAGCAGAACCGTGTGCCATGGGCCCTGGCCAATCTTGTTTCCTCTCTGATTCTGCTGGAAACATCTTTTTCTAGAGACCTTTACAGCTCAACTTGGAAAATGTCATAACAATGCTTTCAGCAGCCAAGTGGTCCTCCTGGAAGACAGAGTCGAAGGAGCCCATGGATCTATGTGCTATCTATATGGGCCAGCAGCATCCCCGTGGGCAAGGTATGGGGGCGGGGGGGCAGGGAGAAGACTCTTGAGAGTCTCTTGGACAGCAAGGAAATCAAACCAGTCAATCCTAAAGGAAATCAACCCTGAATATTCATTGGAAGAACTGATGCTGAAGCTTAAGCTCCAGTACTTTGGCCACCTGATGAGAAGAACTGACTTACTGAAAAAGACTCAATTCATTTCAGTTCAGTCAATCAGTTGTGTCCAACTCTTTGCAACCCCATGGACTGTAGCACGCCAGGCCTCCCTGTCCATCAACAACTCCCAGAATTTACTCAGATTCATGTCCATTGAGTTGGTGATGCCATCCAACCATCTCATCCTCTGTCGTCCCCTTCTCCTCCTGCCTTCAATCTTTCCAGCATCAGGGTCTTTTCAAATGAGTCAGTTCTTCACATCAGGTGGCCAAAGTATTGGAGTTTCAGCTTCAACATCAGTCCTTCCCATGAATATTCAGGACTGATTTCCTTTAGAATGGACTGGGTGGATCTCCTTGCAGTCCAAGGGACTCTCAAGAGTCTTCTCCAATACCACAGTTAAAAGCATCGATTCTTTGGCACTCAGCTTTCTTTATAATCCAACTCTTATATCCATACATGACTACTGGAAAAACCATAGCCTTGACTAGATGGACCTTTGTTGGCAAAGTAATGTCTCTGCTTTTTAACATGTTGTCTAGGTTGGTCATAACTTTTCTTCCAAGGAGTAAGCATCTTTTAATTTCATGGCTGCAGTCACCATCTGCAGTGATTTTGGAGCCCAAAAAAATAAAGTCTGTCACTGTTTCCACTGTTTTCCCATCTATTTGCCATGAAGTGATGGGACCAGATGCCATGATCTTAGTTTTCTGAATGCTGAGCTTTAAGCCAACTTTTTCACTCTCCTCTTTCACTCTCATCAAGAGGCTCTTTAGTTCTTCTTCACTTTCTGCTATAAGGGTGGTATCTGAGGTTATTGATATTTCTCCCGGCAATCTTGATTCCAGCTTATGCTTCATCCAGCCCAGTGTTTCTCATGATGTACTCTGCAGAAAAAGACTCTGATACAGGGAAAAATTGAGGGCAAGAGGAGAAAAGGGTGGCAGGGGATGAGATGGTTGGATGGCATCATTGACTCAATGCACATGAGTTTGAGCAAACTCTAGGAGATAATGAAGGACAGGGAAGCCCGGTGCTGTAGTCCATGGGGTTGCAGAGTCGGACACAACCGAGCAACTGAACAACAGCAGCAGGGAGAGAATCCACGGGAACTCAGAAGCCAAGGGCACAGTCATTAACCCATAGGATGTTTACAAGCCAGCACCTTCAGTGGGCCAGTCTTTCGCCTAGCTTAACCCAGTCTAGAACACCCACATTGGTGAAAAAGGCAGAGAGCCAGTCCCTGATGAATTTCACCAAAATACAGCCACCAGGGGCAAGTCATTACTCATTTGATTTGTACTGGACAGGTAACAGATTTCTGAAGTGGGGAGTGTGGGTGAAATAAGAAAACATCAGTGGGAAGCATGCATCTTGGGACGAAAGTAATTTTCTTTCCAAAGATCTTATGCCCAGAGTAGAGGAGGGGCAGGACCCCATCCAAGACACCCAAATCCAACAGGGGCCCTGCGGTCACCTCTAGAGCAGGTATTCACCCTCCAAGGCAGCCCTTCACAAAAGGTTCCACACACCAGAGCATCAACAGCCACATGGGTGGCCTTCCAGAAAGTCCCTGTGAGTGGAATCACTGCACAAACCAACCCTCTACCCAGAGGTTGTAAAGCTGGGTGCACAGAGCACATCAAAGTGAATGTGGGCCAGGTGGTCCCACACCAGAGGAAGGGAAACAGGATCCCCATGCAGTCCCGAGTTCTTGGCTCATGCAGTAGAGCCCAGCATGTGAAGAGAGGGGACTCCCTCTATCTCCCAGCACCACTCCACCAAGCCCTCGGACCTCCTCAAGGGCCCATGTCCTCCTTCCAGGAGGTGGACATCTGCAGGCCATCACTAAGCCTTTCTAAGGAGGCCTAGGAGGGCCCAGCACAGGCTTTCCATCCTGGAATGTGGGGAAACCTATTAGGGAATCTCTGTCATCCCACTGGCTACTATGGACTAACTTCTGCTCCACTGGAACAGCCCTGAAAGCTCAAGACTCTGTTCTAAGGAGCTGGCCTCTGGAGAGCAACACCCTCAGCTCTCCTCAGTGCCCTCACATGCAAGCACACACCTTGAGGGCTCAGACCCCTTAGCTGGCTTGTTCCCCAAACTGAAGAAGCTGCAGCAGCCCCACCACGGATGGAGGGCGGGAACAGGGCATCAGGGACTGCACCCACCCCATCAGGACCTGCACCAGCCAGAGGTCGTGGATGCTGGATGCTGCGGAATGCAATCTCTCCATCAGTGGACCCTGTGGGCCTGGGCAGTAGACACCACATCACAGGGGTGACAAGATGGCTGGAGGACCAGGAACCCCAGCAAGACTGCTGGGCACTCCTAGGAGGCCTCTCTGACCCCACTGAGCACCCACAATCATAGGGAGCCTTGACCTGATGCCTCTCACACCCAAACCTCGCAGAGGAAATCTACGTGTAAGCTTTCCCTGAGGCCCCTGGGCAGGTGGTCTGTTGGCTCATGTGTCTTCCCTTGAGTTGAACAAAAGGGGCCGTAGTGTGCTCTGATTCACTCCCCCAGAATTTTACGACTGCTTCCCTGTCCTCACTTCCCCACCTTCTCTTTCCCACAGCACCTGCTTCCTGGCCAAATCAGCACCATCGCAGACTCACCGGCCTTGAATCCTGATGGCCACAGGTCAGGGTGAGAACTGGGAAGAGGGAAGGGGACCCCACAGGGTGCAGTCTACTGAGCCCCTGCTCACGCCCAGCCAGTGAGGGTTCTCCCCAGCCAGTCCCCTCCAGACCCAAAACCTCCTCAAGGCTGGGTCTGTGGGGCCTCTAGCTGGGGTCCCCAGCAGGCAATGAGTAGTGTCCATGTGAGCGTAAGGTGGGGAGGCCTGGGCCCTGGAGCCAGGCCCCCAGGGACAAAGATGGCACATCCCAGCAGTCATTAGTGTCTGCAGCTTCTTTGCAATCAGGGATTAAGCAACAGAGGCAACAAATGTCCCTTTCTGTGAGCATTTGACCTTATCTGGAGTGTGTCATCAGCTTCGAGAGTCATGGCTTATGTCAGTGTGGGTGAAAAACGGCCTCCACGGCTTCCAAATTGGGATCACTCTGCTCTCAGCAGCAGATGTAAACCAAGCCTGTGGTAAGTGGCAATAAATGGCTTGGAAAAAAGCAGTGGGTCCCTGACTGCCATCAGCCACAGAGGGCAGGGAACAGGCTCTCTCAAGCGCTTCCCTACCACCAGCCTCGATAAACGGGTCTTCTGGGCTCAGCCTGCAGGACCCAGAGGCTGGGGCCCTCAGACTCCGCTATGCAGAGCATGGGTCCAGTTTGGCTGTAGCCAGCAGGGGTCCTGTCCCAGGCACCAGGCTGTTGCCTTTAGCAGCATCTGCTTTCTCCTGTATCCCGGTCCCATTCAGGCTTCCCTTGCTACCGTTAGGCAAGGTCTGACCACAGAGCCTAGGGGCCTACAAGTGAGGGCGGCCTTGTGCCATGAGTGGGTGGGGGTCTGTGTCCCCACTGACGCTTCAATCACATATCAAACAGACTGGCTCCTGCTGGCACACTGCTTCCTCTAGCATCTCTTTATCAGAATCTTAACACACACATGTTGACATGCTCTCTTAAAAACTGTTGATAAAGTGTGACTTCAGATGAGTCCTCGGAAGAAGTTCCCTGCTGTACATGCCACCGACCCGCAGACAAGCTCTTGACTCTGTTCCACTGTGATAGAAGTGTTCAGTGAGACGCAAGATGACGAATTTCCAAGTTGCTTCCATCAAAAACTGCTCCCGAGAGTCTCAAAATAAATACCCAGTACCTATTGCCCTGGCTGTGTGCCAGGCACCTCTCTGAGTGTCTACAAATATTAATGCTGGCTAAGGACCTACTGTGTATCTGCAGAGACAGGAACAGAAGAGGCAGACATTTGTATCCAGATTCTAGTCTAGTCATGGGTTAACAGCAACCCAAAGGCTCAGCTGAGGAAGGGGCTAACCCCACCCCAGTCCTTGCACAGTCGGGTGACTTTTCAGCTAGGTCTTGGACGATGAATAGGAGTTTTCTGGGGTGGAGGGTGGTGAAGTGGCTGGCTTTCTAAGACAAGGAAGTAGCATATACAGAGGCATTCAGGGGCCAGGTATATCTGAGGAATGGGGACAAAAGAGGAGACGCTGAGGAGGGAGATGAAGCTGGGAAGGCAGGATGGGATCTGGTAGCAGTGGGTCTTGAATGTCATACCAGCTGACCACAAAATACGTGGGCCATATTTTAATCAAAGTCCAAGAGAGGAGCGGGACAGAGGGCCAGTGGTATGAGATCTCTGGACACCATCTGCTGGCACAGGGACTGGGGACTGCCCTTTGGTAGGGCGAGCCCGCTGGGGGCCCGCTGAGCACACGGTGCTGTCTAGGGCCCAGGCTCTGCCAGCTGGAGATCAGAGCGACAACACGAAAGCCCAGAGTCAGACGGCAGGAGAGACTCACGGTGGAGGCAGAACTGCATCCCGGCCCGAGCAATGGAGTCTGACCAGAGAAGTGGGGAGAATACGGGCAGAAGGACTGATATAAGCCCGGGTGTGAGGGCACGCAGTGCGGGGTGTGCTCATTCCCAGGAGGGGGCAGCTTGCCGTGAAGGCTCCGTGAGAAGGATAAGGACATAAGCGGGGGCAGAGATGGCCTCGAACACCAAGTTCAGATGGCAGAACGCTATCTTGCAGGGAACAAGGGGCCACCACCACGGCGGGCAGTGGAGTTAGGGGACTGATGATGACAGCGGGACAGACGCAGCCGAGAACGACCAGCACAGGATCAGCATCGTAACAGGGCAATGGCCAAGTCGCCTAGCTCACAGGGCATCCAGCAGGGCACCCAGCAGGAGACTGCCTTCTCCCCAGAACTGGCACTGCTTCCTAAGACAGGTGATGCCCGAGACAGGTTGCCCCTGGCTCCTCCAGGTGCCCCTTCCACTATGACCCCCACCCACCGTGTCATTGTTTCCCTCAACTTCTGGGAAACACTGTCTACAAACCCACTGTCTTCCCTCCCACTGTCCCTCCTGGCTCTTTCTGCCCCTGCAAGGCCCTTCCCTCCTTCTCCCAACTCCAGCTGGAGGGCACCCCTTTTCTAAACACCGTCTCTGCCCCTCCATTCTAAGGCACTGGCTGTGGACAGCCCTTTGACCTTCACGCTCCACTTCGACCTTGTGGGTTCCACGTACATCTTGGTCCCCTGGCATCAGGACCCCCATCCATGATTGAAGACCCCTGTGGAGCCCAAGGCGGAGCCTAGTCCCTGAGGCCATCTGGTAGAAAAAGTGCTGGGATCCACCTCATGCTGTCCACTAGGATGGGGTGTCCATGACAAGTCTTTAGCCTCGTCCCCTGTTCCCCGCCAGACATGCACAGTAGTCTGGTGGTCCCCCAGCTACTCAGTCAACATTTTGGGAAAGAAAGGTGGGTAGCGGGAAGAGAATAAAATGAAGATGTATGTGTGAGTGGCCGTGGGCACTAGGGCTGCAGGAGAGCCCGTGGCTGAGGCCATGACCTTGTCCAGCTGCCACAGCGCCCAGAGGGCTACCACTGCCTCCTCCAAGTCCCCCCCAGGTTGTTCACACCCCAAGCAGGCACACCCTAGGCTCGAGCCAGGAGGGGCTCTTCCTTGTTTGATGCACTAAGTACAGTCCTGAAAACTTGAGTCACAGTCATTATTTTTAGGGGGAAAAAATACCACGTTTTATTCCAGATGCACAAGAGTAAGTTAGCTAATTTTGAGGATTTCCATGGGGAATTCTTTTGAACAAAGAAGAATGGCTCCCTGATTTGTGCTTGATAAATGATGATTTCCGATACCAGATTTCCTTACCACAGTGAGCACTCATACGTTCTGAAGTCAGAGGGACTTGCACTTGTCATTACCTCCATCCCCTACATCACCACTCTGACTGCACGTGACCCGGAGTGTTCCTACCTCTGCCGCAGTTCCTGCCCAACCAGGTACACTGCCTCCTCTAGCCGCTCACTGATTCCTGTCTGCGTGATGCATTAGTAACTTATGTGGGGGTCTAGAAACATGGATGCTCTAGCTTCCACACAGGACTTCCTTCTTAGAAAAAACAAATTCCCTGCCCACATCCCATCCACCAAAAGAATGCTTAATCAATGAAAAAATTAACTGTATCCCCAAATAAAGAAGTGCAGATATTTTCTTTACAGTGCTTTATTAATTTGTAAATACCATTATTGAATTTTCGAAAGTTCTAATTTAAATGTATTGATCTATTATTGTTTTGTAGATTTTTCCACCCAAATGTCTCAGAGGAAATGAATGGCTACCACTGGACTACTGCAGTTGCAGGAATTTGGCCAAACCATAGAAGAAGAGCTTTGCATGCACACTGCTGAAGGAATTACGTGGCGCACAGTCAACAAAGCTGATGTGTTTTATACTCAGTCCAAATCGGACAACTTTCCTGTAATAACTGTTGGTACCCCTGACTTGGGAAGCGGGACAGGAGCATGAGGTCCCCTTGCTGGCCAGTGGCAGGGGGTGGACAGCAACTTGGAGGACAGTGGGCAGAGAGTAACACACCAGCCAGTGTGAACAGAAGAAGGTCAGCTTTACTCAAAATGTCTCACCTGGCCATTCTGATGAAATCTAAACCAAGGGGTGGAAAAAGCATTCTCCTCTCCCTGTTTGCTCCTTTCCAACAAAAGAATTTCAATAAGAAATATACGCTGGTTGTCCCTGTGGTAAACTTCATGGGAGTTTATTTAGCAGTGCTTTGATACGTTAAAGATATCTGGATGGGGGTGAGGGACCCAGAGATGGAGTAAAAGGGCCTAGGTACCATCAGGTCGGTCTGTCCCTACAGACCTCGACAGCGTCTACCCCTCTCCTGCCCCCCTATCATCATCCTCTCTCACCCAGTCCCCTGTCACCCCATCACAGGCTATTCACAACGTAAATCACACCATGAGGCTCCCCTGCCCAAACCCTTCAAGGCTTCCCATTGCCCTGGGAATCAGTCCCTTGCCTCAGCCTGCAAAGCCCCCATGAGCTGGACCACCCTCCATCATGCCTCATCTCACTGCCTCTCTCCTCCCTGGCCCTGATGCTCCGGCCCAGCTCCCCCAGCACACCAGCCCTGTTGCCACCACAAGACCTGGGTCCGCAAGGGCTCCCCTCTGTCTGGTTGCCTGGCTTCATCTTACTCTGCAAGTCTCCCATCAAAGGTCACTTCCTCAGGGAGGTCTCCCAAGACTTGCCCCATTGAGTCAGGCATCCCTCCCTGTCACACCACCCTCTCTTCTGCTAGTGTATTTGTTGGCTGTAAATCCTCTGTCCCCCCTACCCGCCATCCCCTGAGCCCCGACACTTCTTCCTGCCCAAAATTTAAGCAAAGACCTCACCTGCCATCCAGTCCCTAGCCCTGTAACAGGTGCGTGGCAAGTGCAAATAAGCACTGATCTAGTCAAGAGAAATGGGCTCACTGTGGAGGCCTGACTGGTGTCTGTGATGTAGAAACACATGTCAGGCACCTGGGTGGCCACAGGACAGGTCCCTGCTGAGAACCAGTCAGATGTGAGCCTTCTGGAAAACAGCCCAGCCCCGCCCTCAGGAAGCTGCACTTCCAAGGGGAGCCAAGGGGCTGAGACGCTCGCCCCCAGTGCCTTAAGGCAAAACATCTGAGGACACAAGACTCCTTCTGGTCTGAAAGCGCTCACATCTGAGGCCACAGCTGAGTTTCCCTGCAGAGTTTGAGACAAATCAGTTGAGTCACTTTTGAATTATAGAGTGCTAAAAAAATTAATATTTATGACTCTTCAGTGTGTCACCTCTTTTTGGCCACTCGTAACTCAGACTCATTTGGCCTCGAAGCTTCTTAGGGCCGAGTCACCAGGTTCTTGGGGGGATGGACGGGCCTGCCTGGGGTGGTAACAGCATCCAGCATCCAGGCCACACTTCACAGGGTGGGCCTGTCTCCAATGCTTACATGCACCTCCGACGTCATGGACAGAGTTTCCTGCCAATGTTCAATCCCATGTGTGAATCTCTACGCAGGCAACAGGGAGGACCTTAGGCTGACTAATCGGGGGCACGATTGCCTAACTGGGCCACGAAAAGACAGGACAAAGACTGATTGCTGGCAAAATTAAGAATCTGTTTTTCAGGGGGAAAAAGAAACCTCCCCAAACATTTTGTGTTTACTTCTATCTGGTGCATCTTCGGCACAGCCCCCTGCTGGAGCTGCCCAATGTGGGGAACACAGAGAGTGGCATGTTCTCCAAGACACTGGGCCACGCTCTGAAGGCCCCGCCCCACCACTGACCAGCTCTGCGACCTCTAGTCTGAGCTCTCACTTCCACAGAACACCATCCTCAAATTTTCCCTCAGGGCTGCTGTGGCGTAGAAAGCAGTGGGGCAACAAGGCGCTTAGCAAGGTGCTCAGTCACCAACTGGAGAAGGCAATGGCACCCCACTCCAGTACTCTTGCCTGGCAAATCCCACGGGTGGAGGAGCCTGGTAGGCTGAAGTCCATGGGGTCTCGAAGAGTCGGACATGACTGAGCAACTTCACTTTCACTTTTCACTTTCATTCCTTAGAGAAGGAAATGGCAACCCACTCCAGTGCTCTTGCCTAGAAAATCCCAGGGACGGGAGAGCCTGGTGGGCTGCCGTCTACGGGGTCGGACAGAGTCGGACACGACTGAAGCGACTTAGCAGCAGCAGCAGCAGTCACCAGCAAGCACCATTAGTCCAGGCTGGCTGCACAGCTTGGTGAAGTCGAATTCAGTACCGTTTGACTTACCCCTGCCCCGTGCAGAGTCCGCTGTGGCCACTGCAATGACAGCCCCCACCTGAGGGTCTCTCTGCCCTGCACTCACCCTGCCCAGCCCCTGGGCAGCCAGCCTGGCTCCCCCAGCCTCTTGTGCTCAGCCCCCAGCCCTATCCCCTCTCCTCCCAAATCCCTCTTTTCTGGTCCTCACCCCAAAACCTCTCCACCCTTCAACTTTTCCAGATGTTAGAGCTCCCTGCCACCCTCCTTCCATTTCATTCAAATAAGAATCAACTCCATAGAAAGTACTTAACACATTTATTTAATTACATTCAAGGGTCCCATGACCTGCTCAGGCTGGAGAGGGCTCCATGGAGAAAGCAAAGGCCAGAAATCCATTTTGCCAGACGTGGGGCCATCACCGTCTTGAGGAGGATCGAGACCCACATCACTGCAATAATATCACACAGGGCTACCGAGTCCTGGCCTGGGGCTCCCCACACTGGGGATATTTAATAGGGAGACCCATGAGCAGCTAGACCAGAGGAGTGGGGACGTCTTATTCATACCTTTCCACAATAGCTTTGCATAAGCTCCAGCCGAAAGAACACATAAACTTCAAAATAGCTCATGTTTGGGAAAGAAAAAGAAAATCAACAGTCCTAATGTCTCAAATCATATTTACAGGAGATTTTCAAAGTAACTGCACATACATGATTTCCAACTGGTCCTCCCTAGCAGCCAGGCATTTGACAGGGCTGGAGGCATTACCCGCTGCCCACACTCCTCACCCCCAGGACTCAAATCCGGAGACCGGACCAGATCACTTGGAGTCAATGAGACAAGGGCCTCAAGCACCTGGCACTGCATTTCACACACAGCAGGTCCTTGGGAGTTGGAAAGACCACTTCAGAAGAGGAACTCTGCCCCCCCGGGGAGATCCAGAGCAGAGACAGGCTGTTCCGATCCTTTTAGGAGATGACCTTCTTTTCTTTCCATCAGAAACGTGTCAGTGGGGCCTTCTCTCAGCTGCCCACCAGGCCCCACTTTATTTGCTGCTCACTGAGAACAGAAGGGACCAAGGCTGAGCAAAGTAGAAGAGGAAGGAACAGGGCAAGGACGTGGTGGGAAACACCGCTCTGTTCTTTATTAGAAGCCACCACCCATAGCCGATTCCACCTTAGCGCAAGGAAGGCAGAACAGGCACTCTCAGACCATCTCAAAGACAAGATCAGGGACTTTCCTGACTGTTGAGTGGTTAAGACACTGCACTCCCAATGTAGGGGGCATAGGTTCAATCCCTGGTTAGGAAACTAAGATCCCATATATCACATGGTGTTTCCAAAACTAAAGACTAAAGATAAATATTAAATTTTTTAAAAAGATGAGATCAAAGCACAGCAAGCCCTTGTTCAAGGGCACATCAAGGTTGGAGGCAGAGCTGAAGTTGAACTTCAGGGGTCTTCTGGCCCTCTGAGAAGGTATTTGAAGCAGGGCGGCCAAAAGCACCTATCAACCCACACAACCTGTTCTATAACTGAGGCCCAAACAAGGACCTGGAAGGACTCTGGCCACTTCCCGAGACTCAGGGGCTGTGGCTCCACACAGGACAGAGACGGTCCCCTGCAGGTACCGCCTCATCTCCTTCACATCTTGTCCCAGTGGATCATGTCAGGTCTCTTGGTGAACCTTCCAGAGCCTCTATCTCAGGCCAGCTGTGGACTCCAGTCCACAGGGCTGGCTCCCCCAGGACCGACCAGGTAGCAGATGCCTGTTCCCCCAGCACTCACTGAATACCGGCCACTACGCCAGGTGCCAGTGCAGCAGCGAAGACGCCATCAAGGCCTGGCCCCAGGGAGCAAGGGCTCTAATGGGGAAGCTGGCCATAGCCAAGGAAGCAGGTGAGGTGGCAATTTCAGCAGGAAGCAAGAAGAGGATACAAAACGAGAAGAGAGAACAGCTGAAGGGGATCCGGGACGGGCAGGGTGGTCAGGGGGACTTTTCTGGGAAGGGGACAGTTGAGCTGAAAACCACAGGAAGAACCAAAGGAAGAGCATCCCAGAAAGGAAAACAAATGCAAAGGCTCCAGTGAGCTGTCCCTAGGGTGACATCTATCTCCCGCCCTTCTCAGGGCCCTCACCCATTCTGTTTTCTAAACTGAGAATTTGTCTGACCCAGCCTCCTTTGATAGCTAACTAACTTCAAGAGCATCCAATAGGTGCTCTCTGTGGGCTGCGCTGAAATGGGGCTGGGGCGCCTGGGTAGATGAGTATCTGGTCTGCAGTCATGGGGGATCCAGGCGGGGAGGCACACATGTCCTGACCCCCTCTACCTCTGGAATGAGGCCCTTCTGCAGGGACCAAGCGGGGTGGGGTCTACAGACACAAATCCATGGTGGGGAAGACATACAGATGGAGGTTAGGACATGGGGAACCACCGACACCATCAATATATAGGTGCCTATCATGGGAAAGGGCTTCCCTGGTGGCTAAGATGGTAAAGAATCCATCTACAATGCAGGAGACCCAGGTTCAACCCCTGGGTCGGGAAGATGCCCTCAAGAAGGGAATGCCTACTCACTCCAGGTTTCTTGCCTGGAGAATTCCATGGACAGAGGAGACTGGCGGGCTATAGTCAGACACGATTAAGCACACATGAATGGTAGGGGAATGCCAGGTGTGGAGCACAGACACATGGCATGTGGCACTTTCTCAGGATCACTGGCCCACAAGGAAACCTAAGCATCCAAGGACCTGCTGGAGGGCAAGGAACTGAAGGAGGGGGCCACAGCGCCCACCCCCAGCCCCCAGGACACAAGTCCACACTCCAGCGGAGTCACACACACATGTATGCTCATGTACATACTGGTAGCTCAGCTGGCAAAGAATCTGCCTGCAATGCAGGAGACCTGGTTCAATCCCTGGGTTGGGAAGATTCCCCTGGAGAAGGGAATGGCTACCCACTCCACTATTCTTGCCTGGAGAATTCCATGGACAGAGGAGCCTGGCAGGCTACAGTCCAGGGGGCGAAAAGAGTTGGACACGACTGAGCGACTTCCACATCACTTCACATACACCCATATGCATGCTCTAATTCCCCACACTCATCACTCACACAGACACATACATTCAGCTCTCACATAGGCTATCTACATGCACAATTCTCAAGCACACACACAAGTATGTGTGCACACAGAATCATATTCATGTGCAAATATACATGTATCCACACATGAAAGACTTGAGAGTCCTTGGACAGCAAGGCGATCAACACTAAAGGACAGTCAATACTAAAGGAAATCACTGGAAGGACTGATGCTGAAACTGAAGTTCCATAGCTTTGGCCATCTGATGCAGGGCCGACTCATTGGAAAAGACCCTGATGGGGGGAAAGATTGAGGGCAGGAGAAGGGGATGACAGAGGATGAGATGGTTGGATGGCATCACTGACTCAATGGACATGAGTTTCAGCAAACTCCGGAACATAGTGAAGAGCAGGGAAGCCGGAGTTCTGCAGTTCATAGGGTCGAAAAAAGTCAGACACGACTGAGCAACTGAACAACCACCACCACACATGGACACGCATGCTTATCACATACACTCATGCGTGTGCAGACAGTTCTCACACATACTTACATGTACACCCACACTATCATTAGCACTGGTATACACCCATTCACACACACACATGATGGAAAGTCATACACACTCACATACATTCATTGACTCACGCCTCGGGTATACAGGCCCACACTCACATGTTCAGTCTCACACTTACACACGTCTTCAGGGCACACTCACGCATGGACACCCACCCACAGGTGCCCTCACACACAGGCACACATGCATATGCGCCAGGGCAGGTCCAAGACCCTCCCACGGGTGGGCTGGCAGCCCGGGGCAGTTTGGGGGTGAGCTCCTCGCAGAGGAGGCGAGCAGGTTGCAGGCCCCGGCGGGGCTGGAGCCCGAGGGTGGGCCCGGGCGGCCGGCGCGCGCTGGTGCCCTGCGCAGGTAGCGGTAGCGGGGCGCCCCCGCGCACCGGCCCGCCGGTGATTACTATGCGCCAGCAGCTGTCTCGGCGCAGTGACGGCGCCTCTAATTGATCTCATTATCTCCCCTCCGTAAGGTGAAGTGCGGCGCTCGGCGGGGCCCGGCCGGCTGGCAGGCGGCGGGCCGGCGGGGGCAGCGCTCGGCCCCGGGCTGCCGCACCACCGGGCGCGCAGCCAACGAACACGGGCGGCGGGCTGCCCTGTGGCCGGCTTCCGTCCCCGACGAGTGATTTCGCCAGGAAACAGCGCGGGCCCCGGCGGCGGCGGCGGCGGCCTCCGGCGTCCCTTTGTCACTCCCACCTTCTTTGGAAATTGTTAAGAACTAAGAACGCTGATCCGTCCTGTTTCCCCTCACCTTCTTCCCGCCCAGCCCGCGCGGCCCGAACTCCGAGGCGCTTCGCTCGGTCTGGAACCGACAACAGACGCTCCCCGGTGAGCCCTCTGCCCGGGCTGCCTGCGCCAGACCCGGCGCCCTTCCGGCTCGCGGGCACCGGGCACCGGGCCCCAGCCCGACCCGGGACCAGCCCTGCTCCTGCCCGCTCCCCTTTTCTCCCCCGCCCCGAGGCAAACTCTCCCTCACTGGAAGAGACAGTACAGAAGCAGCTCCAGGAGTTGCAGGAGGGGGAAAAAAGGAAACCCTCAGTTTGTTGTGTTTTCCTCGGGTTTGTTTTCTTGCCAAAAAAATGATCCCCCTTTGTCTTTACGCAAAAGAAGCAACGCGGGCACCTTCTGCTGGGCCCCGAGCCGGTGCCAACGTGCCTTTCTTAAGGGCAGCTTCTGTTCCCTTCTAGTCTCACCAGATATATTTTTAACATAAAAAACACTATATTTAATTGGTTATGGATCTCTGTTCTCTTAGCACTACTGGATATCACAGAAAAACACATTAGTACAGAGCAATTAGTGCGATGGCAGTAAACAACTAAAGCACTATTAAGCTGTGGGTGATAAATAGTATTACTTTTTATTTTTTACGGTGCCAGACTAAAAGATGGAGGAGATTTTAAAAATATATATATGTCCATTAATATTAATATAAAACGTAAATAACAGGTGTCTCCACTTCTTAAGGTACAATATATACTCAGCACTTCCCTCTATAGAGAGCATTTGTTTTTTTCAAGCAAAAAGATCTTTTTCTTTATACACTCAAGGACAGTATTTTGTATCTTCATGCACCCGGATATTTAAGCAGAAATATTTTTTTAATTGGAGTTATGGAGTCTGGTGAAATAATGCCCATACCTATGTCACCATTAAAAAATAAAAGCTTCCTTCCAATTGAAATATACTCCATCATTTCTATCTTTTCAAAGAGCGAATCAAGCATTCTGTGATAAATTGACTGCAGGCCAGGGCAAACAGGCCGGCGGTGGGTGGGCTGGGCCGGCGGGCTGCACCTTGCTCTAGGCCCATCCTCGCCCATGCCCGTGGCAGCCCAGGCCGCTCTCCCTCCGTGAGTGTAGATCATCCTCGCGGTTCTGGCACATCTTTTCCTCGGCATCTGATTAAGTTAACAATGTGCTGCTATTTGCATGCAGATTTGCCGGGGCTTTCTCTCCAGCTGCTCCCGGAGACTTGGTCTTTCTCTGCGTTGTGATAGCACAGCAGTCCCTAAATGCAATCTTTGTCAGACCCAGGTGTGCTCCCATTGAGGAAGCCTTCGTTCCAAGCAATTTTTCTTTCTGTAGCATTTATAAGGCGCTATTATAGTATAGCCACATCTGGAGGAAAATTCTCCTATTAATTATATACTTTTACCACTTGGAAGACAAATTCTAAAAGATACCAACATTTTTGTTGTTGTTGTTCTTATCTCTTTGACAGCCTGCGTTTTATTTTATTTTGTTTTGTTTTTCCAGGCATTTCAATATTTAAAGAGCCATTAACAGGGGGTGGGGGGGCGGTTGGGGGGATGGTTGGTGGGGGCGAATTTCTAGGAAAAGAGAAACAACAGACCTAAAATCTTAGTGTCAGCCCTGCCTTACCTCCGTCAGGTAAGTCTGAGCAAAGACACGAATTGAGGCGTCTCTGAGACTGTGGAATTGGACCTGGGACTCGGTACAGGGGCCAGCCAGGTGGAAAAGAGTTCTGTTCTGCTGGAATTTAAAAAAAAAAAAAAAAAGCAAGTGCTATTAACCTTTAACCTCATCTGCTCCCAGGTGGACACTCACTCAAGCCACCTTAACACCAGACCATTTGATTCCTCCACATTGCAAAAGCAGAGCCAAACTGGATCATCGTGGTGGCCCAGATGCTGTATTTTCTTTGTGGGATGGGGGGTAATTTTTCAATCAGGTTTGAGGCAGATTAAAAGAAAAATCTGGAGCAAAGTATTCATTCTCGTTTTTCAGAAAGAGACAAGAAGAAGCTTTGCCCACAGAGTCTGAAAGTTACTTTAGAGCCAGATGGGGGTTTGAGGGTTTAATTTTTTTGGTTTGGTTTTAGTGCTGGTTTTTTTTTTTTTTTTTCTTTTTAAAATCTCTTTTGGTATAGTCAGATCAGATGATGATGGGGCGGGGTGGGGGGGGTGGATAAAATTAGTCTGAAATGTAGGAAAAGTTTTAACAACTGGATAGTCCCTATTTGAATTTATAACACATTTAAAGTGCTAGAAAATGTAATTTTTGATTCAAAAAATATTTTGGAAAGGGATATGCACTGCATAAACAAGAGTATGTGTGTTTAAGTGTCTTGTGCTGGGGAGACTGCAAATACACTTGCATAAAGAAAGCTGAATTACTTTGAAACCAGGGAAAATCCAAATGGAACCATTTTCACTTTTCAAGCCAAACTCTATCAGGTAAAAATCCAAGCAGGTTTTGGCCATTTAGTCCAGCTCCTGTGACAACAACACTGAAATTGTCTTCTCCTGCCTCCAAAGCTGGCATCAGAAAGAACCCAGGGTCATGTCCTGGCAGTACCAGGGGCAGCTCCCAGACAACCACTGCTCAACTTGGGTGAGCAGAAGATCACCCAAGAGGGGTCTGTCTCAGTCCTGCCTCTAAAGGCCCTAGTTACTGCTGCCAGCCACTGGCTGGCTCTACTCACTGATACTAACCCCTCTGCCTCAAAATGACCAATCATTTTTCACTCTGCAGCCAGCCACTGTCTGTGTGCAAACAGAAGTCAGAAAGGCCCTGCAATTAGAGTCTATCTTTGGGCCATGCTTCAGCCTCAGTTTCCTCAGCTCTGAAATGGGAAGAACAACCCCACCCCCACCCCAAAATGGGTATTAGGTGCATGAAGGACTGTGAATCAGGTTTAAAATATAGATGATTAAATAAGGGCAAAATTTACTGAGACTTTTTTTCTTTACGAATTAGTTCCTCCCCCTTCCTGCAGGGAAACAAGCAGCAGATTCTGGGCCACTGACACTTAAAAATCTATAGACTTTTAAAAAATATTTTTAGACAAATAATGCAAAAAGAAAGAACTGATTTTTTAATTTGACCCTTATTGGGCCACTTGCCTTTGAAATCCTCCTGCTTGCTGGCATCCCAGCCCCCCAGATACCCTCCTGCAAAAATAGAGCAGGGAGGCAGATGCAGTGATACTGGATTACATCACTGGATAGCATGTGGCATTGAGGGGAGAAAAAAATAAGAAAAGACAAATGACATTTTGCTGCTATAGTGTGCTATTTTAGTGGTGATGGCTTGACTTTTGGCCCAAACGCATATGCCAATGGCAAGGCTAACTCCAGGGACTCACAAAAAAGAATGTGTGTTCACAGCTGTACTGTACACCAATACAGATTACATGTTTTCAGTGTTGCGGCCACAACAGAATGCTAATTAACATACTGGAGTGATGAGAACGGCTGCAAGGGCCTTATTGTTCCATTATTTCATGAAGCCCAGCTGCCTTTGTTTATGTCACTTATCCTCTCGTGCCACAGGTTTTTACTCCAAAAATACTATCCCAATACAACGTTAATATTTAAAAAACAAAGAGGTGGCAGATTGTCATTTTTGTGTCAGTCTCAAACTGCAGAACTGTTAAGCTGTTCTGGTTCGGTATTTAGAAATAATTTAACAGCCATATTCAGACACTGCCTGCATTCTAACATAATGGCTGAATACTTGAACCAAGCAAATGCATAACTATCCTGACATCACTTATGAGATTTAGATTGGTCAGTTAATGGAAGTCTTTACCAGAATCAATACCATAACAGCTTCTTGAAATGAACGTGATTTTTTACACGGAGTGCTGCAAACAATAACTACAGAAATATACTACCTTTGTACCCGGCACAAAGAAGCTAAGATGCAAAATTAAGAAGCAATTACGTTTTTGCAAACTAATATTACAGTCGATTATTAAAAACAAACACTTTCAAAAATATGTACTTATCATTAAATAATTGGAGAGCATTAATATCCCCTGCACCTGATTAATCATTTTTTTACACTTTTTAATAGCTGTTTCACCTACTGGGTACATTATCAGGTTGCTATTAAGTATTGATATTGATGATTGATGTAATAATGATTAAATAAAAAGCCATATTTAGAGCTTGCTTTTTGGTAAATATTTTTTTTCATAATCCTCATTCAAAAGAATACTGTCTGCTGGCTAAATTCATTTTTTTTTCCTTTTGCCTGGATTGTGCATAAAAGTGACATTCTATAAAATACAGGTTTCCTCAAATAGTGTTCTACCAGCAATCTATACATACTACAGTAATTTGCAATCACGGTCAGGGAAAGCTGTTGGCTCAAGCCCAAAATGTTTATGGTGCATTGCTTCCCCAAAGAACAAAAACACCCTGGAGTTTTATTTCAGATTTCCCTAAATGCGCCTTTATTGACACCAGGTACAATAGTTGGGGAAATACGTAATGCCCCAGCACAGACGCCATCAACCAGGGTCATAAATTAAGTTAGAAAAGGTCTCCCCTAAAAAGTATAGCACTCCACTAATCAAAGCCACACTGTCGCTCAAGAACACGAAATCTTCCCCACAGCCAATTGAGTGAACAAGCCGGAGTTGCTTTTTAACGAGTTTAAATAGTAATCTCAGATAAATGGAGAACCGCTTGAAGTGTCTGTCTTCTAGAAGGCAGTAATGAGAGGATTTAGAGCATTCTACATCCCAAACTGCACAGAACCCAGAGAATGCCACAGGTGTGTCACCAGCGACGACAGAGTGCTTTCTCAGCTATGGCCATCCCCCCACTGTGGACACAACATAGATGTTTTTAATTGGATCCAGGAGCTAGCTAAATTATCCAACTGCTCTGTGCTTAAGCCCCCAGCTAGCTTATATACCAATAATAATAAACTTTCCATAATAGCTGCTCAGCCTATTACTGTTCTTTTTCTTTTTTTTTTTCTCTCTTACCTAAAAGTGGAACCACTTTATTCTAATTGCAGCCACTGAAGAAACTCCTGAATTGGTTTTTCCTAAAAAATTGCTCAAGAATTACAGATGGGATCCAGGTAAATAATATTCAATTACATATGCACATATCTTCATAGGGGAACTTGCTTATCCTATGGTACTGGAAGATAATAATATCATAATTCATCCTTTTGCAATTTGTTGGAGAATTTTCCCTCCTCCATTATGATGTTTATTTACCATGTCAAAATGACAGCCAGTCCCAACTGCACCCTGGGACAGGGATCCCAAAATATAGGGCTGCTCAGTCACTAGCTCCCACTTGCTACAGCCTCAGTTGACCCTCCGCATTTAACGCATACATGTGTAGTGGGCAAAAATAAAATGTAGGCCCTGTGCTGCCATTCTGAACATCAGAAAAGTGTTAGGTTTATAAATAGGAGATCAAAATCCCAGAGTGGGCAGAAATAATATCTTGAAACTAAATACATGGACCCACCATTTGGACACATTTTTAACAATCTTAATCCCACTTAAACTTTGTGAAAACTCTATTGAAAATTTAACCTTGTGCTCTGGAAGCTGAAACTGATAAAACTTAATAGCAACAAGGCAGTGAAACACTAATAAACTCATTACAGGTCACATAAATGGACTGTCTGCGGGGCTGCCAGACTGCACGCGTAAACGGCTTCAGTAGCAAGCGGCACAGGCAAGCAAGGTGGTGCGGACGTCATGTGGACAGTTGGAGGGAAAGGATTTGGTAGCACTTCACAATAAGTTTGCTAAATTTACTTGATTAGGCAGTTCATTTAGAAATTTCAGATGCTAATTATAGGTGGAGGCAGACAAGCTGATATGGAAGAATGAGTTTTCCCGAGGCCTGAAAGCCACATCAGGGCCACTCTTGCAGAATGGATTTCTGAGTCTTCAGAGCCCTTTCCACCCGACTCCCCTTCCCCAGGCAAGGTGAGTTGCTGAGGAGCCAGCTTCAACCAGGCCGCCTCTTTCAGATCCTCTGGCTTCTCCCAGCAGGATCCGTGGAATCACCCCCAGAGCTGGTGACCACCAGACGCTGACTGCATTCTGAGGACTCCTTGCTAAAATCCAGGGACACATATGCTCAGTTTGGCTTACATGATGACTTAAGAAAATCAAGTAAGGGTTTTAAACTTGTAAAAACTGGCTGAGTTTCATACGGAAATCCAGATTTCTGACCTCTTTAGAAAAATGCAAAGGTCTAGCAACACAGGTCCCATTGTCATGGACAACCACCCTAGTGTGCCTCTCCAAGTGGTCACCCCATGTTCATCGATGGGAATGCTCTCACCCCAGCAGCACTAGAGCTAGGCATCCCTAGCTAGCTCTACACCCAGCATCCAAAGGCTGCTGATGAGAGAAGCAGGAAGACACAATCCAGAGAAGCCTCCCCTAAGTGAAGCTGGAAGGCAGACAGGAGAATGTGACCTCACGTTCCAGGCCCTGTCCACCAGTCTCAACCAAAACATGGCTGCTGAGGCCAGTTCTGCCCTATGTGAGTCCCTGTTTGCAGAGGGCCAGGAAGTACACCCTTCTCCCTGCCATCAGGAGAAGAACAAGCCAATCCCAGAGGCACTGAAGCAGGGGACTAGAACAGAGGCTCTGCCCATAAGCTGCCCCAAACTCTTACAAGTCTGGGTGAGACAATCAGGAGCCAAGATCAGGTAACCAAAGACTAAGCAAACGGTGGAAAACTGGGCCAGACCCTGCATGAAGACTTTTACAACAAGAAGGAATCACCCCATTCTTGCCCTGGGGAGAATGACAATGAGGCTGGGACAGGCAGGAGGACAAGGAAGGTCTGGGCTAAAGACAGGAGGAGGGAGAGATGGAGGGGGGGTGTGGGTGGGGGGCAGAAAGACTGCCCACAGGGCTGTTACTGCCTGTGAGCAGTGGTGCAGGAGCCTGGGTCAGAGCCAGCTACCCTGGTCTGTTCTAGACGCTCCTACTCACTGTGCAGCTGGACCAGCATCATCAGCACTTCCTGGGACCTGGTTAAAAACGAGCAGCTTGGTCCCCCGGCCCCAGACCTCCTGAACCAAATCCACATTAAAGGCACTGATCTCTGTACCCAGCAGAGAAAGCTGCAGGGGCTTCTCCGGGGTCCCAGCCCCACACGCTTTGCCAGGCATGGGGTGTGTGAGCCTGAAAGGCAAGAGTCCCAGGACTCAAAGGTGCATTTCTATCAGAGGCATGTTCCCAGTCCACCCACCTGGATGATGTTCTTTTAGACCATCAATAAATATGGCTTCAGTAGTCAGATGATATTTAATTAGCATTAAACTCTTTTATTTCATGTAAGTTAGAGCTTTGCCTGAGACACTTCATTTGGAAAGTAACCTGGCACTCAAGATTAAAATGAAATATTAGCATGTCAGCGGGCACCTCATCATGGTGTTCTCCCCTCCAGCCCTCCAAGCCTGCAGGGGACAATATGGCACTGCTTCCAAAGCTCCCAACAGAAGGGATTTGACACGAGGGCTTTCAGAGCTGAGGGACATAGAAAAGGGACTATAGCCCCTAGGGAGTGAGACATGAAAAACTTATCAAAGTTGGAATCAAATACAGTTGCTTCCTTCTATCTGAATTTCCTCCCTGCCCCTCAGGCATCAAGCCTGCCCCTGCCTCACAGCCTTTACATGAGCTCTGCCCTCTGCCTTGCCCTTCAGAGCCTGGACCCAACGTCGCCATCCCAGAGGGGTCCCCCCTGACCCCTCAGCCTCAGCTTGTCCTGGTCTCTTTGCTTCATATGCCCCTGTTTCAGGACTCTGTGTGGCACTTGTCCCTACAGATCAGCTTCTGCTTTCTTCATCTATTTGTTTATCATCTGCCTTCTCCAACTAGAATATCAGCTTCATGAGGCCAGGGACTTGGTTTTGTTCTTTGCTATATTCCCAGCGCCTAAATTAGTGCCTGGCTCATCAACGAGGATGAAAGAAAGTGGGAGGTGGATTAGAAGAGAAGTGGATAGATAGATGAATGGATCAGTTGATAGATCAGAGGTGAGAGATACACAGATACAGAGAGGGACAGTGGATAGGATGGATGGATGGATGGATAGGTAGAGAGATACACACATCCACAGATAAACAGACTAAACTGACAAACTGGAAGACAGCTAGCTCAGTTGATGAGACTCTTTGGCCTTCAAAAAGTCAGAAAGCATGGCCCAACAACTGCCACAACATTGTCAGATGTCACCAGCACATATGTAAATGACAATCAGGGATTCTGAGGGCACGGTCATGAGAAAGAGGAGTCAGGAGGACTTGCTGGAGGGGCTGGGAACTGGGAAGACAGTGGCTTCATCGAGTAACTTGAACTGAATCCTAGGAACGTGGCTGGATGTAAACCTTCCAACAGGGCGACTCGCTGATCCCAAGGCTTGCTCGCCGACGTGCAAGATGATTTTAAGTGATAACCAAAAAAAGCCCTGCTCTTTCAAAAACAATTAATACTTAAATAATTATTTTATTATTTGATATGAGAAAACATATAATGGACACATTAGACCGGAGATTTCATAGAGATTATTATTTAGGACAGAGCTAAATATATTTAATTAAAAGAAGTGTGTCAAAAAAAAATTAAGTCTAGGAGTATGTGGTACTCGGTATGGTAAAAATCGAAAAAGGAGGTGTGTGCATGATGAAAGTGACAGACTTAGAACCAAGGAGTCATTCTGAGCATAAACTGTGCTCCCCCACCCCCCACCAGGGAGGGTCTGGGAAGGTTTCATTCACAGGCAGCCTTGCTCTCTGGAGCTGGTCCCCAGCTGGGCTGTCAGAGGCAGGTGTGGGCTTCACGGCCCTTCCTTGGATTTGTGGAAGTGGTAAGGATGTACCCAAGCACACCAGGCCGGCCCTGGGCACCCATCCCTGCTCTGCCAAAAGCTGTGAGGGAAGCAGGAGGGACTCCAGAAAGAAATCATGGCCCTGCCTCTGTCAGGGGCAGCCACAGCAGCTCCAATAAGTCACCCCCTTCTGAAGGAGAAAGAGAAGGAGGAAAGGAGGGGAAGGAAGCAGGCGAAAGAGAGAAAGGAGGGCAGGGGAGAGAGAGGGAGGGATGGAAGGGAGGGGGAAACAGAGGGAGAAGGGTAGGGAGGGGGCAGGGAGGGAAAAAGGAAGGGGGCAGGGAGGGAGAGAGAGAGCTCGCCAGGGAGACAGGCTATCTAAAGACCAAATGCTGGCTAAAGTCCTTATCAGGAAGAAAAATTTTTAAATGCATAAACTCTATTTATACCCTGAATAAACAAGATAATTATGTGTTCATTTTATAAGTTGTGCCTTGATTTCAAGATCACCAGTGGCCATGAATGTTTGGATTTCATATAAGCATGTTTAAAAGCCATGGGTCTCGACCCTCCGACCAGGAAGCTAAGCTTAGTCAACACTTTCACACTGTGATCAAGGCGTAAAGCAGAGAGTTGAACAAACTAACATTTCACTCTTGGAATTGAAGTATAAGCAGAAGAACTGATGAATCTGCTAATTGTTCCATTGTTCTCATCTGCTCTCGACATTGGCATATACCCCTTGTGTAACCCAAAGTACATCTTTTGTATACATATGAAAAGAAAAATGAGGATGACCCTGATGAATACAAAGTGTGTGTGGGGGGGAGGGGGGCAGGTTAAAGGGCAATCCCTTTTTTATTATTCTTTTAAAGGCCAACGTGCTGTGCACAGTTCTCAGCTCTGGCTTGAGATGTGAGCAACGCACCTATAGCTGAGCACTAGAGCGGGCCAGGCAGCCTGGACACCCACCCAGAGCTGTCACTGGGGTGCCTCCCTCTCTGAGGACACTGTGAGCCCCAACTAAGAGAAGGGCAGGGTCCAGTTCTAGTCTCCCTGCCTACTCCCGTGCCCACTGCCCCAGGTCAGTGTCATAGTGTACATGGTCTTCCCCACGCTCATTTCTGCACTGTGTCCCGGCTCATCGTGAATACTCTTACCCGGCAGGCAGCCTTCACATTGAGCTCTGACTCACACCTTCACTCACACTGACTTACATCCCAAGTCCCAACAAAACGGGGCTATTTGTCACCCCAACACCAAGCCCACCCCCAGTTTTCCCACATCTCCCCCTTTCCTGCCCCACACCTGGAATGGGCACCTTAGCCCCTCCAGATACGCCCCTCCCCCCAGGCCCAAATGCATCTGGCAAGTCCCCACCGTCTGCAAATAACTTCTCTCTGGTCTTCCCCTCGCCTCAGCTTATGAAAATCTTCCTGGTCCCCAAGAAGTGCCAACTTCTCCATGAAGTTCCTCCTGAGCCACAAGAAGGGTTTGGTTTTCCTTTCCTAAAATGATCTGCAGTGCTGAGCACAGAGAAGGCCCACAACCATCATTAGCTCCCTTATCGCTGGTCAGCATCTTATTCCTATTGCTCTGATCAACTGGTCCCTCCCCAAGTCTGTATGCATGGCTCTCTCTTGAATCTCTGTGGTGGCCCAAGCCACATGCCCTTCGTGACTGGCACCCTGTGCAACCTCTCTGCTCTGTATTTGTACCCACGGGTTGCTTAGGATGGTGGCAGGGCTCTTGCATTCTGTTGACTGTAATGAAGGATCACACTCCTTACCTCCCTTTAGGACCAGTGTGAGTGAATTCTCGGGGACGGGCCTTGGAGCCCTGCTAACTTGCAGCCCTGAACAGAGCTGCCTCCTGGGGAAGCAGTGAGCTTGAGGACCCTCCAGGCCCAAATGCACACCTGCCCACAGGCCAGCTTCCCAGAAAAGCTGGACTCTGAAGGATTCTCCTCCACCGCAGCCCCAACCTCACCAGGTAATAGATGGCCTGTGGAGGCACCAAGACCAAACCAAGTTTTTAGTTGATTTCAACACCCCTATTTCTCTCTGACTCTAAAACAAGAACCAATAATGGCCAAAGAGTACATTTTAAGGGGAATGAAAGCATAATTTGGCCTTGCTGAAGGTTAAACCTCAAATACAGAACTTATTTTAAAATTCTATTTCAACTGCCCTCCTAAAAGCAGAAAGGGCAGTGGCTCTTGGCCTGTGTATCTTTCTTCAAGGCCCTGGATCCTTTTAGCCCAACTTCACTAAGATGGAGCCGTTGTGAAGATCATCCCAGACTATGAGAGCCAGCACCACTGCGTGACAATTGATGGCATACGCACACACACATGCACAAATACACATATACACACACACACGCCTGGTCTCCCCCATAGGTTACAAATACGGGGAGATACAGAAGGAAAAACAAGACTTTCCACCACCCCCGCTTTCTCTACCACATGGTCTGTACCTCGCACATAAAGACCATCTGGGTCAGTGAAAGAGAAAATTCATTTTTTGTCCCTTTCTTACTGATAACACACCATTACGTATACAGATATTTAATTCTTACGTAAAGTTAAAAGGTTTGTGTTCATTCTACTTTTTTTGTGCGGAATCTTCCTTTTTTAATTTTAATCAGAGTACCTCAAAACAAAGACAATACAAGCAACACTGCAAAACCATCAAAATAAATAACTATTCTCGACTTTTTTCACCCTTTTCAGAAGGAAGAAAAGGAACCAGTGATGGGACTACAGAAAGGAAAAACATCCCCCTTAGAAAGCGGCCTTTTCCTCAGTTTACCGCAGTGCTCAGAGAGAGGGAGAGAGAACCCAGGTTCTAGAAAGGGCAGGCTTGGTAAAGAAAACTTCCCACTGAAAGAGTCCTGGAGTAGCCGGGGCAAGATGGGCATGGCCAGCCCACCCAGGACCTCAGTCTGCAGGCCTGGACTCAGAAGCAGCAGGGAAGCAGCTGGAACATCTTCCCGTGGGCAGTAGATCTGGGCCTGCCTGGAGTCTCTGTGCTTCCCTGGGCCAAGCACAGTACTCCCTGCAGACCGCCTTTACAAGAGCGCCCTGGATACCTGCCTGCCTGGCTTCTAGGACAGGCACCCCTCTGCTCCGCAGGAGTCAGAGAACACTTAGCTCCAGGGCCCTCCTGAGCTTGGCAGCTCACATACCTGGGATGCGCTGTGGTCAAGGGGAGACCAGTATGGACGACAGTGAACTTGAACTTTTCTGAACTGAGCCCCAACCCGGATCCCTCTTACTGCGCTTCTTCAGCTGCCCAAGCCACACCGTGTGGGACAGACCAACGTCCACAGAAGGCCAGCAGAAACAAGCGAGGCACATTGGGTTAACACGCCACTTTTTTTTTTTTTTTTAACTTTTGTGGTGTCTATTTGCAAAGCTGACCTAATGCACAGCCTCACAGCTCTCAACCTCTGAAGGGCCAAGAGGGACACAGGAGGCTTTGTCTGGTGGCAAACAAAGGCCAAGTCATGGCAGAGTGGACCCTGAGGTGACGTGGGCCGCCCGCCCCCCACGAGGACGCCTGCCCTGCAAGGCCACTCGCCGGGCAAATTCAGAGGCAAGAGGCAGAAGGGGATGCGTGGCCAGCCTCAGCCTGGTCCCCACTCTGGGGAAGGGCTCACTCCAAGGGCTCGTCCCAAACCCAGGGAGAGCAGCCCTTCTTTGTCCCACCAGCTGGCACAAAAAGAAGAAATCCGGAAAGAAAGATCAAAATCACGTTCTGAACCTTAATTGACACCGGTCATTTTGACTTCACTAGGCCTCTCCCCTGACTCCCTCCTCCCAGAGGAAAACCCCCCCAAAAGGTCTTTCCATTGTAACCTGGCTGCAGAGCAGAAAATGCCATTATTAGTTCCATAAACTAATCAAGCGCCATTAGAGGGAAAGAATACGACATGAAGCTTTTGTTTTCAGATATGAAAGAAAGAAAGAAAGAAAAAAAGAGAGAGGGAGAGAGAAAGAAGAAAAGAAAACCCATCAGCAGCAGGAAAATCAGAAGGAAGGGGAAACGTCACCCAGACACCAGGGAGGCGGCTCAGGCTGCTGCCGGATGGCAAGAAGGGTTAAATTTATGTTCCATTACAAGTCCCCTTTTTTTGGTTTCATCTTCTCAGTAAAACACATAACTTAAAATGAAATCAAATATTAAAAATGACAGACTATATAAGTGCTGTGAGTAACTTCAGGTCACGGAGGGAGGGAAAAGCCGGCAAGTTGTCAGGCACTATCTGTCAGAGTGAATTAGAAACAATCAACAGAGACTGAAAGGGAAGGTGATTGTTATTAAGCAGCGGGGCTGTGAGCAGGCTCCCCAGATGTGGTCATGCATATAAAGGACAGGAAACAGCAGTTTAATTCAGGAAGCCCTGGCGAACAGGGCAGCAGAGAGGAGAAAAGTCCTTTGTCGCTAATAAGCTGGAAGTTACTTTGATAACAGCAGGGTTAGACTCGAGAATAAAACACATTTCTTTCACTACCACACACCATTAATATCACAGAAATGTGGTCGGAAGAAATGCCTGGCTCAGACGGATTAGCCACTGGCCTCCCCAGCAGCCGCCCGGGGAAAGCCAGACCCGGGTCCCCTTCCCCTTCCAGGGCCAGGCTCTCTCTGACCATGACCACCTCGGACCGACTGTCATATGTCAGCAATGTCATATGACCAAAGAGAATAACGATAGTATTTCATTATTTCCCAGTGTCAGGCCCTCTCGTTGCTGTGGCCTGTGGGGAAGGTGCGAGCCCGGTAAACAGCCTGGATATAATGAAGTCCATGTATGCGGCAACGACAAACAATTTTATATGCAGACAAGGCCCGATTTCATAAGAAATTACTTATGCAGGCGTTCTGCAATTATCCTGTGATACTTTCAGGCAACAGTCTGACAGCAGTTGTGCAAACAATAAAGGGATTACAGAAATAAAAACAAATAATATTACACACACAGAAACTCCATGTTGCATGTGGACGAGTGAAGGGAGTGTACAAGGATGAGTGGGAGCCAGGCAGGGGCCAACAGGAAGTGAGGTCCGGAGACCAGCGACCCCTTCCCAGCACACAGACAGTCCTGATGCAGAGCGTCCTGATGGAACCACCACAGGCAGATGTACGGGATCTTCCCCCATCGCAGGGGATGCTGGCCCACCCGCCAGCCTCTCAGGGCAGCTGAGGACCTGGGCCACCTTTGCAGGATAGAGCAGAGTCAGGGACCCGGACAGGCACTGGGCGGGCCGAGTGGCCTTGCCATGTCTCTCCCACACCAGGTGGCCTCTCAGGATAAAAGAATCTTCTTGCGCTTCTTCCCAAGGTCAACACAGGCCACCCATGTCCAGTGGCAGCCAGAGTTTCCGGTCAGCTAGGTGAAGCGTCAGGACCACCCCATTTCAAACACAGGTGAGCAGAGTGAGTGGATCGGCTATGCACGAGGACTAAGTCGGGACTCTGAGGGAGCCACGGCGTGTGCCCACGCAGCCCCACAACTGGCATGAGGAGGGGTCATCCTATCACCCGCTCCCTGGGGGCAGAATCCCACGCCATGCATCACCCTGTCCCCATATCAGACACGGGTAGGTACCCTATAACTCAGGTGTTGGGGAGGCACAGAGTGAGGTGGGATGGGGAGGCCTGCAGACGGGGATCCTGGCCACCTTTCCCGGAAGGTGGGTGTTCCCACTGCTGCACCTCTTGCTGGCATCAGCCCACCCCATGTAACCAAGGACCTCCCAGGCCTCTCTGCAGGGAGAGAATGGCACTGCAAATGTCACCTTCCTTTCCCACTGCCTGTGTTTCTGGAGGCTGGGCTGGGCTGCGGGCAGCTCAGGTCAGCCCTGGCCGGGTCTCATCGCATGCCCGCTGTATGTATGAGCCTGTGCTCAGCAGAGCTCTGCTTGGTCCACAGAAACACTTGTGTTTGATAAGTTGCCAACATTGGAGGAAAAGAACTCGTTTTTTTAAACTTTTTTCCTTAAGAACTATGAAGACCTGGGAAAATTCAGCCCACATTTCCAAGTGCAGCTGATGAGAGTTGAGTGGCCCCCTGCAATGGGATCAGCTCTCCCCCACCCACTCGGCACACATCCAGCTTCCTGCATTTCCCACCTGGACCCTGAAGTGGGGTTTAGGAGAACTCCCTAGAGAGAGACGCCCAGGCTGGGCCAAAACCTGTCTAGGTGCCTTCTGACAACACACTCTGGGGCAGAGTCCAAGCTCTCCCCTGGCCAGGCTGCCTTCAGCACTGACCACCTTTGTCCAAAACCCTAAGCATCTTGTATCCCTAAAACAAGCCTACTGGAATACCTGCAGGGCACCTTCAAGTTACCTGTGCAGGTATAAGGAACTCATAACCAGAGTCCTGGCCTCGTTGTGTCCTGGGTGTTGACATAAATCATACTAGGCAGGCCTTGGGCTTTGCAATCCCTGCATTCCAGAAAATTTGGAAAGAAATGTGCATTTGCTATATATTGAGTTTGCTGAAACCAAGGTGCAGCAAATTCTAATAAATACAATATGCAGAGGTGAGGGGTTAGTCCATCGATACATCAGTGAATGACTGCAGACCACTCGCAGCATGCCAGGACTGTCCTGGGAGCTGTGCAAGCTCCCAAGGTGACCAGGACACCAGCCCTTCCCCCTTCTGGTGCCTTCTTTCAGCCAAGAAGGTCCCTGGAGCTGTCTAGAACTGCCTGAGGGATGGCCTTTTGTGCCCAGGTGAGAATGACTCTGCCCATGGCTCGCTGTGTGGTCTTGAGCAAATCCCTTGCCCTCTCTAGACCCCAGTCCCTTCACCTAGAAAATAAAGGTACGTTTGATAGCAACAGTTTCTGCTAGCCCTAGGGGTCTATGGATCTAGGAGTTACCTAGAATTTCTGTTAAACAGAGTCCTGTTTAACAATAGCACCTGTACTACCCAAGGGAAAAGATGCCTAAACCGTAACCACCAAGAATCTTCAAACTCATTCAACAGGTTATTAGATGACCCACAAATCAGCACTGACAAAGAAGTGATCGCTATCAGTTTGGAGTTAACACTTCCTGGTAGTGAATGGAGCATGTTTACATTTCCCTGAGGCCTGCACAGACAGGCAAACCTGATCAAAGGGAGCCCTAAAGGCTTCCACTTGCATCTGCCCGAGCCCACAGCTGTGGAGGCTCAGCTGGGTCCAGTTGTTGTTTAGTCGCTCAGTTGTGTCTGACTCTTTCTTGACCCCATGGACTGTAGCCCACCAGGCTCCTCTGTCCATGGGATTCCCCAGGCAAGAATACTGGAGTGGGTTGCCATTTCCTTCTCCAGGGGATCTTCCCAACCCAGGTACTGAATGTGCATCTCCTGCATTGCAGGCAGATTCTTTACCACTGAGCCACCTAGGAAGCCCAGAAGAGGAGCCAAAGGCACTGTCACGAATCACAGTGACCGCCATGCAACTGGCCACTTTTCCTATACCCACGGTCCCTGAAATTCCTGACTCCCAGTTTTACACTAGTCACAAGGCCATCCCTCTTGGTAGAAAATCGAGGCCACAGCAAACAACCCACCAAGACTTGGTCCAAGTCACTCGCAGAATTCTGGCTCTAGGAGCATTCCCACACCTGGAAAGGGGGGTTTCTCAAGACATGCTCTTTGGTTAAAAGCAGCTTAAAAGTAAAAGAAAGGCAATAGTCCTTGTCATGGTCTACAAAGGCATGTCTATCCAGGCCCTCCAACCCACCCACCCTCTCCCCAGAGCTCATGTCCTCCAGCCTCGATGGCCTCCACTTTGTCCCCCACGCATACTGGCTTCTTCCGCACCACAGGACCTTTGCACATGCCGCTCCCCCTGCCAGGAATGCTCTTCCTCCAGACCTGCACTGGCTGGCTCCCCCATGTCCTTCAGATCTCTCATTTCCAACGTGCCTTCCATAGGAGGGCCATCCCTCACCCTCCAAGTACAGACACGCCCCCTCCCCCTGTGTCACCCCAAACGTCATTTCCTCATGGCACATATCAGTCTCTGACATCATCTTATCCATGGCTGTCTTGTTTACTGTGCCCTAGCCCCGGTCTTGTCCAAGACTATACCCAGGGCCGCTCTGTAGCCAAGGGATCATGTTCCGAGATCAGAAAGAAGCACGAGCAAACCTTCACCTCGCCATCCAGCAGCTGCATGGCCTGGGGGAAGCCACTCAACTTCTCTGACCTCAGTTTCCACATCTGGAAAATGGAACCAATAAGATCATCTACCTGCAATGGAATTGATGAGTATTAAGATAACCCCAAGAAACTCTTGTAGTTCACTCTACCTTCCCTCTGGAGTTAAAATTATCTCTGACTTTCTTTTTCTCTCAGGCAAAATGAGAGTACTGGGATCTTTCTTTCCTACCTCATCGCTGCATACTGAGGAGTTTGCAGGGATCCTTACCTCCATGAGCCTGGAGAGCTCCCGGTGAAGATCAAACACGACGCAAAGCCCCACACACATATGCAGGGCTTATCATCATTATCACACAGAAATTACAATTATTCACTCCCTCCTCTGTGCTCCCAAAGTACCGCTCCTGCAGCATTTAACTAAGGTAATTACTACTGCTGCGGGAAGGCTGTTGACTCACACGTCTGCACCAGGACACGGAGCTGCCTCGGGACAGCACCCTGAATCCAGGGTCCTAAATGTGCCTCGGGGACAGCAGGAGCCACTCTGTGTCTGATGGAGAGAAGGTCTTATGGTCTCTGAGGGCCAATTCCTTCTAGAGGTTGCTGGGCCTCAAGACCGAGAATGGGGTCTTTGAAGGTAAAGCTGTGGAAGGCTGGACGGCCACACCACCAGGCTCTGCCTCCATTCCTTGCTGGGATCGCTCTGGAAAGCCATGTTGTGGCAGGACAGTAAATCATTTTCTGATGTGTATGAGGGATTCAGTTAGCATTAGATTGCTTAGCTGCTGCTGCTGCTAAGTCGCTTCAGTTGTGTCCGACTCTGTGCGACCCCATAGACTGCAGCCCACCAGGCTCCTCCGTCTCTGGGATTCTGCAGGCAAGAACAATGGAGTGGGTTGCCATTTCCTTTCCCAATGCATGAAAGTGAAAAGTGAAAGTGAAGTCGCTCAGTCATGTTCGACTCTTAGGGACTCCATGAACTGCAGCCTATCAGGCTTCTCCATCCATGGGATTTTCCAGGTAAGAGTACTGGAGTGGGGTGCCATTGCCTTCTCCAATTGCTTAGGGTTTCTATGTAATGGTGCTTTGGTCATCCCAAAGCTGTACTTTTATAGTATTTGACTTTAAAAATTCAAGTGTCTATTTCAAAGTATGGGGAGGGCATTGGTGGAGATGAATGGGAGTAAGATTTCCCCCAACAAGTACCTTCAGAAGTCCAGAAATTTCTCAACTGGCTCATCATAATTTCAGGCTCAAGGGTCTGAGAATCCTGTGTGCTGAGGAATCAGCAAAAAGCAAGAAAGGAGATGCCCACATGCCTTCTGCTTGTTTTGAAAGCCTGTCCCCTTTCTTGGTCTCTGGAGCACAGAATTTGCTCTTGGAGACAAAATTCTAACTCTACTCCAGTTCACATGACCCCAGATTATTACAAGATGTACATTTTCCATGAAGGAAACTCTCCCCACCTGCTCATGACCAATCCCAAGAATAGCACATCATCTTTCTTCATCTTCTATGAGGTCCAGAGTACACCAAGCGATCAGCTTCTCAAAACCTGTGCCCTGGTGGCAGGAAACCTGGTGAGCCCAGGGCCTCCGCCTACTCTATAGGGTCTCAGGGGCCATGTGCAGGATGGCATGGCTCATTCACAGAAGACCAAGTCAGTCCAGCTCCTGCCCTCGGGCGCCCCTTCTCATCCTGGCCTGGGTCAAGGGGAAAAGGCAGCATTCTGGCAGTGCCTCCTTGCCACCTCAAAAGCCACAGGACATGGAATGTTCCAGAGCAACCACAGCAGGATTGGGGGTGGGGGTGGGGGTGGGGGGAAAGCCCCACCCACCACCTTCCCTACCTGAGGCCCTTGGCAGTGATCCTAAGCTGGGCCTTCAGAAACTGTGAGCATCCAGGCGGCAGAATCACTACCATCAATGTAGCAGCTAAATATTGTAAGACTCCTAACTCCCCCATCTGTGTTTTGCCTCCCAAGAGGGAAAATAGTCTTCACAGACATTCCCTGATCTGGCAGGCAAATTCTAAACCTTACTGGCAACCGCAGGCTTGTTTTCCCAACCAAACAGCTATGAAACCAAAAATTGTTCTGCCTGCGTTATGCTGAGGAGGGAAGTAGCCAAACAGTTCAGTCTGGAGGCTCGGGAAGCCCGCGGCCGCCTCCATCGCCAGAGCAGACCGGGTGCTAGAGCGTCGCGGAGCCGCTGCCCGCCTGCCTGCCTGCCGTCCGCTGGGGGAAGCTACAACTGAGGAGGGAAGTAGCCAAACAGTTCAGTCTGGAGGCTCGGGAAGCCCGCGGCCGCCTCCATCGCCAGAGCAGACCGGGTGCTAGAGCGTCGCGGAGCCGCTGCCCGCCTGCCTGCCTGCCGTCCGCTGGGGGAAGCTACAACTGCCGGTATTCGCTGCTCCTTTTCTTAACACGGAATACACCCACCAAGAAGCTGACGGAAAACACGCACCACAGTGTGAAATCAACACTTTCTAACTCAAAGAAAGGGGGTTAAAAAAAAAAAGAAGGGAAAACTCCCAACCCTTTGGCTACAGATACTTCCTCCTACGAGATTCCATGAAGTGATGGCACCACCATGGCCCCGGGCCCTGCCACTGAGCCAACCTTATCTCCCCAGCCCCTCACTTCCCATTTTACGGTATTTCCCCACATTTTTTCCTAGCCCTTCTCAATCTTAATACCGGAACTCTGCACCTGTGCAATTGCTAATAAACCAAATCTGATGATAACCATGGAAGCCTAATTGATAGGGGCCTTTATCGACTGGCCTTGATGTCTATCTGAGGTTCTCAACAGCCAAGATTTAAATGTTTCATTTTATTTTTAACTTTCACTTTTCCACATTTCAGCAATGTCAGGCAAAGAGGTATGGTTTTACTATCAGAAAGAATCATGGTGCAGAATAATTTATGACTTCAGCTTGGGCTTTCAGAAAAGCTATTTCAAATCTTCACTTTGATTTGGTTGTATCAAAACTACTCAAAATAACAGCAGCACTTTCTTGGAACCAGAATATGTTAGCAGCACCTCAGGACTGCGTACTGAAGCCTCGTATTTATCCCAGAAGAAAACTTGAGAAAGGAGTTAAGCCACAGAGAAGAAAATAACATTTTTTCATGATTCTTTTGTTCCCCCTCCCCACCCAAAGCACTAAGGAATCCCTCCCCAATGGTGAGTGGTCCTGCCAGTTATGGCTCTCCCAGAGCTATGGGCAGGTAGAGGAGTCCTACCTGGGTGGGGCAGAGGCTGGGAGGAAGCCCCTGGCCAGGGACAGGGAGAGGGGCCATTTGGTTGGGATTTGTGTTAGGTCAACACGACAAAGCAGGAGGAAATGATGTGTGTCCAGGGCAAAGAGTTCCAACATCGTAAGACTTACCTTAGCAGCTTAACTGCATACTTGTCTTAAGGACTGTCAGTCTGGTGAGAAAATACCCCAGAAAGGATGCAGCTGATCCAGGCACTGACAGATTGCCAGAGGGGCGTCCCAGTTCCCTATCACAAAAGGAAATATAGAAAGAAATGATGTAAAGTGAAATGTAACAAATTCACCAAATCACAGCAATATGCAGAGGTCAAGGAAATTCAACTGAAAAGGTTAAAGATGAAATCAAATCCGGTGTACGAGAATGAAAATCTATCCCAATGCAAGGCCACCGGTGACGTGCTGTAGACAAGAAGCTAAATACTGCCTAGCACTGGGATCTTTCATTTTCATCAGATCAATAAAAGCTTATATTTATCAGGATTCCAAGCAGCTGCCACTTCTGACAACCTCCACTTTATTTTCTCACTCCTTGCGCTGTATCAGGGCAAAGAGGAGAGGAGAAGCAGCTTTTAATGCTATTTACACCTGAAGACACAATTCCATTAAGAGGTCCTGTTTTGTTAAAGAAACAGGGAATGATATGATTATATTGGCAGGAGCGGGAAGTCTCTTTGTTCTTCCCCCCATGTTTTCCCCTTTGCAATCCAGACCCAGCACGAAGATTTCCTGACATGAAGTCCATGTGTGAGCACTTTTTTGTTCAAACTTACCATTTACAAAGGGAGAAAGGCTTTCTGCTAAAACAGTTACCACTCTAATCATCTGTACAACAATATTTGCTATCAGGCATTCTAAATAGATTATCACCAGTCCATCTGCGTCATTATTGATTTATAAGGTTCTAAGCAGCTTTAGAATGGAAGCTTTCCCACTGAAGGGTTTCTTGTATAAATCAGAGCCGTGCTCAAATATAGCAGCCATCACTCAAGATATTGTTCTTAAAATCATAACAAGACGGAGAAAATGATACATCGCGTGTAATATACTGATCCAAACTGATATGCAAATCTTGTTTTTTAAATATATTACTTGAGTAAAAAGAGGCATCATTAACATATGAATGCTATATGCAAATGATAGTGACAGAGCAGATGTTGGCGCATGTAATTGACCTATATGTGAATTGCATCAGAACCCTTAACTCTATTAATTCACTACCCAGTAACTAGATATTGTCCAAAAAGTACATTCTTTGAAACCATATACTGGAAGCAAAGCTGACAGGCTTCCAAGGATTCTGAAACAAGGTCACTGTCACTATTTTGCTGTCATCTGCATTCCCCTTCTTATAGATGACATCATCACGGGGCCATGTAAATCGATCACTTAATAGCATTTAGAAAATACTGCAGTGGGGAACAGGTTATAAAAAAAAAAAAAATGCCCCAGTTTTATTCTTTTTCTTGGCAGAAATGTCATCCCTCTTAAACTGAGGGTTTGTGCATGAGTGCACTGTGAAACACACAGATGCCATTTTATTCCCCGTCTTTATTTTTCCACTTCTTCTCAGAATGACATTAAATTGTATTAAATAGCCTTTTGTCCACAGGGCACAGACCACCCCGCATATGATAATGTATTAATGCCCCACGTTCCAGCCACTGAGCTGAAACATTCTGAGACTTGGAGGATAAGTATGAAGCACCATTGTGTGTATAGCCTGCTAACAACTGTGACACATACTAATAGAAACATACCTAATAAATTACTGCTTTCAGGTCTAGCAAGCTGACATTTCTCTGCAAGGGACAATTTTATATTTGTGGCACAGAACAAAATTGCTTCATATGAAGCCACTGTGGATTAGCATAAAAATTAACACTTAAATTTCAGCTTATTTTCCACCCTCTCCTCCTGCCACAACAATCAATTCCTCTTATAAATCTGATTAGATTTTATGATGCTTATTATTCAGAGCATGTCTCAACACAGCATTCACAGGCTTGAAGACTATTTGTTTAAATAGAAAAAAGAAGCAGATAAATCTATAGGTATTTTTTATTACCCCATTCCCCACCAGTTTCTTTCTCATATTGTAACATCAGTAATTGATTGCACACATTAATTAACATGTAAGGTAGAAATTCTGCATTATGCATGATTTATTTTCCTATCTGGTGAGTAGGTTTGTCTGCTGCCCTTGTGTTTCTAGGACATTGGGCTCGATTCTGGTCCAGACATAAATGCCAATGCTCATTCCCCCTGAAAGTTATTAATGTCAGATATGAAATGAGATTTTTGATTTCACCTGCTTACTAATCCACAAAAGCTGTTTTGAGTGATGCAGGCTTAAACGCCAAAATTTGAAATGATATATTGCTATATCTGATAACATGCAAATATGTTCATTAGACATAATTTAGCAGGAGAGAATAGCAACACTTTTATAACTAGTCTAGGTCAAAAATGGTTGTTAATTAAACAAGTCATGAAAAATGGCATTACAAGGAGACTGTCCAGCAGACACCCGACTTTCTAACGATATGCCACTGATAGGTACCCAATGCTTTTCACTAAAACGGAGGGGGAAGAAAACTTTCTGAGCATTTCACATAACCTACAGCAATGTTAACAAAACTATGCCCACATTAAGACCCTCAAATTGGTCACAAATTCTTCTTAGTTTTTAATGGTAACACACTACACTTCTCCATTTGAAGATGCGATTTCACTTTCTGTCTTAGTGGCTTAAGGTGATTTATAAGGTTGACTCCTTCACAAATAAACCAGAAAAGAAATTAATATTATATCCGGCCATGCTGCTGGCTGCCCTGCGTGTTTATGGCTGTGTATTCTAAATCAAGTAGAGCAATACGCAAAAGGATGCTTGGACGATGAGGGCGGCGCCAGGGCTGAGGTGGACAGCAGACAAAGGCACAGGAGGAACCTGCAGGTGGACCTTCTCTTTCCTGTGGTCCTCCTCAAGTGAAGGCTCCTGTTACCTAGGGGACCAGGTACAGGAGGAACTCTTGATTGGTCATGAGTTGACATTCAACATGGGCAGGGTTCTGATACGCAGGTCAAACTGACCACCCGAGCTTGTCTTCTTGGGGTGAGGCTTCGTAAATACCTGGGGGAAGGAGAGTATCTCAGGAGTTAAGTACACAGTCTAAAGGAGGGTAGGAGGAGTTTCCAACTGGCCACCCACCCATGCCACCTTCCATCAGAGAGGAAAGTATTCATAGAGCAGTTAAGGCTCAACACACCATCTAGAGCCAACTGGTACTGGTCGATGCTCTACTTAACAAAAGCGTCCTTCCTTGCAGCCAGACACTGAAAACACAGTCTGGAAAGCAGAAAGGGCATGTATATGCATTGGGAGTCATGTAAAATAAGGAAGGCTGAGTGCAAGAGCAAATGACCATCTCAACAAACCAAGAGAAGTTCACATTTAAGCCATGGAAGCAATTAATCTATATTCCCGACACCAACTCAGAGCTTGATGGAAAAGTGATTTCTAATCCTCACTTATCTGGTGGAGGCAGGTCCTTCCCCAAATACTTCGTGTCCAGGTGTAAAACATTCTCATTCTTAGCCTGGCTCGCGGTCAATGTTACTACTATTGCTAGGACTCACACCTTATCTTTGACTATGTTTTGTGGTTCTATACTTTCAAATCCAGAATCTTAAAATAAGCGTCATAGCATTCGTCCTGCCTATCTTTCAGGGATAATGTGAGGTTCAAAAAAAAAAAAGAAAGAAAACAGATGGAAACTCTGGTGGAGGAGGCAAAGGAAACACAGTCCTGAAAGACTCTTGTTACTTTTCACTCCCACTATGCCCTTCACTGCATCTCCTGCCCACTCCATGCATGCCCCATCTGGACAGGGAACCTCTCCTTTCCAAACTCTCGAATTACAGCCCCGGTTCCTACACTCAACCATCTTCTGCTTCCCCATGGGGCATGCTGCCAGTTCTCACATCGCAGGAGCAACTCAAGGATCACTTGGGGTCACAAGACTTATTGACAAGGTCTGGGGGGCCCCTATGTATTCTCAGGTCATTGGGAAGTCTTGGGGAGGAAAGATTCCAAGACTGCAGCACTTAAGTGACATTTAGATCCTATGGTCAGAGTAGATGGCATTAGCCTGTGCCTCTCACGGGCCAGTAATTCTCTTTCAGGGGGCCTGGCACTATTTATCCAACTTCAGGTACCTCTACATGGCAGAAAGAGAAGAGGAACTAAAGAACCTCTTGATGAGGGTGAAAGAGGAGAGTGAAAAAGTTGGCTTAAAACTCAACATTCAAAAAACTAAGATCATGGCATCCTGTCCCATCACTTCATGGCAAATAGATGGGGAAACAATGGAAACAGTGACAGACTTTATTTCCTTGAGTTCCAAAATCACTGCAGACAGTGACTGCAGCCATAAAATTAAAAGACGCTTGCTCCTTGGAAGGAAAGCTATGACAAACCTAGACAGCATATTAAAAAGCAGAGACATCACTTTGCCAACAGAGGTCCATATAGTCAAAGCTATGGTTTTTCCAGTAGTTATGTATGGATGTGAGAGTTGGACCATAGAGAAGGCTGAGCACTGAAGAACTGGTGCTTTTGAATTGTAGTGCTGAAGAAGACTCTTGAGAGTCCCTTAGACAGCAAAGAGATCAAACCAGTCAACCCTAAAGGAAATTAACCCTGAATATTCATTGGAAGGACTGATGCTAAAACTGAAGCTCCAATACTTTGACCACCTGATGCAAAGAACTGACTCACTGGAAAAGACACTGATGCTGGGAAAGATTGAAGGCAGGAGGAGAAAGGGACAACAGAGGATGAGATGGTTGGATGGCATCATCAACTCAATGGACATAAGTTTGCACAAGCTCCAGGAGATAGTGAAGGACAGGGAAGCCTGGAGTTCTATAGTCCATGGGGTCATAAAGAGTTGAACACAACTGAGCAACTGAACAGCAATAACATGTGCCTCTATACCCAACAATGAGAAAGATGCCCAGAGTCTTCCCTGGGTATGGTTAAACTAGTCCATATTTCTCCAGAGAATTTAATTAACTTCAAAGTGCTTTATTTGTTGAAAGGGTAAAATGAATGAATGAAATGACAAATGCACACATAAAGAAATAGGTGAATAAGTGAATGAATGCATACAGGCATGAGTGAATAGATGGAGAGATAGAATGATGATTGGCAAAGTGTAAAAAGTAATAATGCATGAACTAATATGTCAGTTCAAAAATGTGCATGTAAATGAAAAAAATGCCTTATGAATGAATGGAAGAATACCACTGATATCTTTTTAATGAACAAGGATATACATGAGCTCTTATAGCATGACTAGGTTGATGTAAGATAGAAGAGAAGAAATAGTAAACAAGGTCTGATTTATTATCAAAGTGTTTGGACCCATCCTTGGCTTCCTTCTTGTATCTCAAAGAACACAAATTCCTAGAAAACCCTGTGGGCAGCCAATAGGATTTTGCATAAGCCACCACAGACTCAGGATAAGCAAGACAAACATTCCTGCCTCCTGTCTGGACCCTCAGGGTGAAAGGGCTCAATCAGGTGCTTCTGATTATGAGGCAACCGGCTTTGACGCAATCCTGAACCTGCTAGACACTGATGGATGCCCCCCGGAATGCAGAAGCTACAGCATCAGGAGCACAGACCCTAGATGATAGCCCAGTAAGGCCCAGCAATGAAACTGAGAATTCACATCATCACCCAAGTCTCCACTTATTCATCTTTAAAATGGAGATAATACATCTGAAAGTGCTTAGCCCAGGATTTGGCTCCTAGTCACCACTCAACTAACAGCCATCACAGTCTGATATTGTTGAGCTGCTCTGCCCTGTGACTCCTGGGTCCCCTGCCCATGGAGAACTTATTCCCAGGTGGACATCCATCTCTACCAAATGTGCTGGTGGCCAGGCTCCCGGAAGCAGGGGACTGCACCATAGGAACCCTCATGACTCCTTTCAAGTGTATATTAATATTTTATTTCTTCTTCCAAGCTCCACTTATCTGCATAAATAAAGATGTTTTCTATTTAAAATCACTGGAGAGAGTCAATCTTTGTGATCTTTGCTCTTCTGTGGAATTTGGTTTCCCATCCACGGAACTAAGTACTTGGTCTAAATCATGGTTTTTCAGTATTTTTCTGGCAGATTCCTTTTCCAGGGAAATCTGACCAACCACATGTGAGCTGATAAAAGCAGCTCCTCTAGCCAACCCTGCAAGAGACAGCTCTGAGTTCTCCCCCTTCTTGGGAGAATTCCCAAGGTTCTTCTTGGATCCCCTGGGGTCCCATGGAAGCCAATTTGAGAAGCATTGGATTGGAGACTTCCTGATAGCCCGGAAAGAGTTAATTCTGTGGCAGCACTCATAGTGGCTTGAAGGACATGCCCTGGATGCCGGCAGAACCATATGCCAACTCCAGTACAGTTATCCACACCTGGGCAGACTGGTATTTACATAGGAACTAGAAGAGATGTCTTTCTTTCCACACTGATGGTCTTCCAGCCCCAGTTAGCTGCCCTTTCCTCTCTTCTGCTTCCAGTCCTGCCACTGATTCTAAGCTAGAGGCCAGTCCCCACTGAGGCAAGTAGACTCAGACCCAGGCGTGACCCTTGAGCAAGACCATAGGCTTCCTGGATCCATAAGTCTTACTAGTGAGTAAAGAGCTCCTATCTGACACACAAGTCAAGAAAAACAAACATCTAAGACTCTCCCTTGAACAAACTGGCCTTTAGCCATTATCAGAGGCCATCTCCCAGAATGAAATTTCTAAATGGGGAGTGACTACATTTTCCTCCCACCCTAACTAGACTGGGGACAATGTGGCCCACATTTTCATCATTTGTACCCCACCTTCACCTCATTGCAATATCTGCTTATACCTGTGCCATTAACTAAGTAGGATTTTTCTTGAAATTAACTCACAGATTTGTTTTTAATGGAAATTTTATATAACACTGCCATAAATCAAAAACAATATTATTCTCCATCACATTATGTAAAATAAATATCTAACCATATCAAAGAAAAACATGATCAGGCATGTTGCATCTGAAGTCATCTCTTGGTGTTGGGGACAGTGCAGGGTGGGGAGCTGAAAGCACTGACCCAGCGGTGAGCAGCCTGGTGGGCAGCCTGCTCCTCCACTGCACTTCTGACTATGGACTTGAGCCCCAGTTTCCTCATCCGTAAAATGGGGGTTAAAGTAGTATCCACCTCATAAGGTTGTCATAAGAATTAATTAAATGAAATGATTAGTAATTAATTAATTGCCCGCATGTGCCTGGAAGTAGTTACCTGTTGCTGCTGCTGTTATACTGAAGATAAGCCAGCAGGAGGTGAAATCGTACAGAGCCGGCCACCTCTTTACATGTCTCCCACAGAACGTTGGCTCACACACGCTGAGCTAGAGGAGGAAGGTGACGCAGGGGCAAGGTCACGGGGCTAGGCACCCACAGCCTGTCCTCACCCAGCCCTGCCACTTGCTTAGTGTCTGACCTCAGAGTCTCTTCCCTTCCAGCCTTGACTCTCCCAACCATCCTATTCGGGGATTGAACACAGGAGTCTCCAAAGGACCTCCTGGCCATGGGGAACTTGAGCCTCTGAGGCCACTGCAAGCCCACCCTGGGCTAAAAAACAGCCCTCCCCCTCTACTTTGGCCCAGGAGAGAGACCCATTCAGCAAGCAGCTTCGACGGCAGGTGCTGGTAGCAGGAGGTGAGCCACAGAAGCTGACAATTCCCAAGACATAAGGCCCAGTGTGAGTACAAAGAGGGAGCAAAGGAGGTACATGCAGGGTCCCCGAAACAGCCACTGGGACAGGCCACGGCTGTATCCAAGTCCCATTACTGGGGACAGGCCAGAGGAAGGGAGGCCAGAGAGATGGCCCAGGGAGGGCCCCAACCTTAGACGGCTCCTCCCACTGCAGGCCTCAGGTCCCTCCCCCAACACCTGTGGCCTGTGCCCATCACAGCCGTCCCCTCAACACATCACCCTAAAAAGTACTGAGACAGCTGTACTTTGTGTGATGCACTTGGGAGTGACCACCTCTTGTTTCTCCCCTATATCCCCATGTCCTGCGGTCAAGACTTTCCCAGGAGCAGACGTTTGTATCTGTCCTGAAGCAGCACCCAGTTTCTCCAAGAATAGGTTAGCATCTCTTAGATTTTACATCTAAGTTTATCTGTTTCTCAGATCCTAGTAAGAAAGGATAATGGAGTGCATAGCCATTCCCTTCTCTAGGGGAATCTTCCCAACCTGGGATTGAACACAGGTTTCCTGCTTTGCAGGCAGATTCTTTACCATCTGAGCCACTATGCAAGTCCCCAATAAGAAAGGCACTTCCTCAAACATCTGATGGACACTCTGGGACTTCTCCCAGGCAGAAATGACATATGCATGTTGGATTTTAATCCCACTGTCCAGAGGTTGTGGAGGTGCTCTGGGACCCCCAGTCAGCAACTCTCTGTGCATATCACCTCCTCCCACCAATTCCAGATGGGCCCTGGGCCTTCCCAGGTAAAGGTCTTCTTGCAGGCAGCCCTCCAAATGGGAGCGTCCCCAGGCCCAGCCCCCTGTCCTGGATGGGGGAGGGACTGAGAAGCTTGTGAACCTCGGTAAACAGAGCTTGTGACCCGTCTCAGAGAGAGATGCTCCCCCACCCCAGGAATCACTAGGTGTGGCTTCAGGACAAACATCCATACACACAGAGGTTGGTTTTGTAGGCATAAACACATGCTCTCTAAAAAGGCAATGTTGAGTCTCTGGAACAAAATGAGGGTATGAAGCCGACACTGTTTACAATCAGCTGGATCCCTTGGACTTGCAAGCCCTTTTTCCAGAAACATTCATGTGAAAGGCGCTTCCTTAGGAGTGGGTACTTATCTTACTTATGGGGAGCTAGGATGATGCTACCATAGAAGGGCCTACGCCAGGGCCCCCATCGGTCCCCATGGGGGCAGGAGATAGAGCAGACTCAGGGACAGCTGCCATGGAACTCGCTGAAGTGGACGGCCCAGCGCCTGCCCTTTTGTGAACTCGCTAATCACAGCAGCACTGATAAGTCCTAAAGCTCTCTGGCTAACCCCAAACCAAGTCATGATTCAGGTGTTTACTGCTCTACAGACTTTATTAAAACAAACAGTGTAAGGAAACAACAAAAAAATGTTTTTTCTCATTTCTTTCAATTGTTCTGCTTGGCAACTTTATTGCACATTAGTTCAAAATAAGCTGCCAATAAAGTTGGATAAAATTAAACTCATGCTGGAGTTTTTTCCTCAATAATTTTTGTTGGGTTGTTTTTATTTTCATAAGGATTTGAAATGTGGCATTATCTTAGGTTCAGAATTTCACTGTCTGGGTAGTTACAACTTAACTTCTACTGAGTTTATGAATTCCAATCTCAGTTCTTTTAAAATGAGTTTGGTTTTACTGTTAGTTTCATACCAAAGCAGTCTCTATAGCAGTTTGTCTTTTCCTGTACAAAAAGCACAATATAAAACCAGAATCTTCTGTACTGTAATTAGGCTTAGAAAATTATGTGATTTCTAATTTAACAAAACCTCAGAACACTGCATAATCCACAACCCAAAGTCAACATTTGTTTGAATGTATGATTTCAGGAAAATATTTTTTTAAAGATAGCATTTGTGAATAGGCCAAAATGATGCAATTTAAGATAGCAAAAAATCAACATGTTGGAGTAAAAATAATGCACTGTAGTAATTTGATTATAGTGAAAATCAGACGTCATGTGTTGTAAGCAAACAATAGGCATTTTTATGCAACTAAACATTTTTCTGGCTATCTAACTATGATTTATTCATCTGAAATGATAAATTTAATCCCATCACCAGCAGATCAATTGCAGGTATAACAGATAAAACCAGAATAAATCATTGTATCACTGTATTGGAAACACAAAAAGCAGATAGAAACGGAGTCTGGACTTCAAACTGGAGTCTGTTTCCAGGCGTTCCAAGGACCGTCTGCCACAGAGAAGTTCAATGTATACATAAAGTCATCTGATCCAAATATGCTAATGATTTTTATTGGTTGAATCTTAAAAGTGAGGTTTATTTTTATGAGTATGCATTAATTAACCCAGCATGTACTATCTTTCAGACTATCTTGCCAGGGACTTTCATTTAAACATGTTTATTGTGAAATGTTTGCATTCTCCACATTTGTGGCCCACACGCAGATTATTTCATACTTTCCTTTAGAGCACTTAGAAAAGTTAAAAGGAGTTATTGTTTTTGATTAATGCCATTTTGGGGCAGTTAAAAAAAAAAAGAGTTCCAAATCCTAGCTCTGCATAAATTCTTTGACATTAAAAAAAAGGAAAAAAAAAACCCTCTGCAAGTTCCACTGCGCAAAGATATGTGGGGGTTTGTTCTGGGTTTATTTGAAGGTGGCCTGCTAAACTGAACTTTATTAACTTTGGTGTTTGCATGAACTCGTGCAAGAGCGATGGCCAATGTGGAGCAGCTATCAATCACAAAAGGAGAGCCGCGCTCGGGGCTGTGGTGTGGTGCCGCACAGATGGGAGTTCTAAGGCTCCGCCTGTCATCTTTTGATTAAGAAAAGGAAATGATTTCACTAAAAAGATATTCCCTCTTGTGTTGTTTTGTTTTAACTGAGTTTGTACTTTCCACCAAACTGGACATATTTATTGAGACTCATAAGTTACTTCACGATTACCAACATCACTGCAATCTCAACAAACTATTTTTTTTCTTGCCAATTATCTAAATATCATAACTATAAAATATCTTAAAACATTCTCCATACTGTAAACATCTTAGCTACAAAGCTTCGAGTGTAAACAGTATGATGCATCAGAATGGTTTTAAGCGATGTTATAAAAACTGCTCTTAAAAACTAAACAAAAATGTAAAGCTTCCATCTGTTTTATGATTTTTCCACTGCTGAACGGCTGCTGTGTGCCAGTTCACTGAACCATGGCTTGCTAAAGAGATTGCTGGGGTCACAGATTGAAAAAACAAAGAGCACGTCCTTAATGGTGGGATTTTTTTTTTTTCTCTCTCAAGTCTTCCTGACATGGCTGGAACGGAATTAAGTGTGCGGCGGCCGAGGAGAAGGGACAGAAAACGCACAGGATGCCTGTTGCAGGAGGAACCCGCACAGCCTCGCATTTCCTAAAGAATGTCATTTCGGCAATTATCTTAGGTTCTTCGGTGATTGTGTATCTGCAACCACAATACGCTCTTGCTTCCTCACCGAATTTTCTTTGGCGCCCTGTATATACTAGTTAAAAATAGACAGCAAATTGCACACTAAGAAAAAGCAGGCTTATTTTTGTGCACATATGCAGGTATGAAACGATGATCATTTAGAGACTGCCCTTTCTACTCTGCTCTCAGCCCTGGTTCAAGGGGGTGCAAAGGTGCCTGAGCAGGTGAAGACACCTCGAAGAGGCAGGAAAAAACTATCTTTCAGCCCAAAGGCTTCTCTCTGAGACACTGGGAGCTGATGAGGGGAGGAGACTGAAAGAGACAGTGCATAGATCCAGTGCTCAGAGCTCACTGCTGCGTGGGGAGCACCGCACAGCCCACTGCAGTCTCCCATCAGGGACACTAGTGTCCTGGGAGCCCTCCTGACCCCTACCAGCCTGTCCCCTGAGGCCACTTCTGAGGAATAACAGTGACCACTGGGTTTGGACTTCCTGGTCTGGCTACCTGACCCCTGTCCCCCCGCCCCACCCCCAGAGACAGTGCCTTTGGAGGCTGGGGGCTTCTCGGGCTTCCCCCAGGAAAGACTCACAGAGAGCTAGACATTGCTTGTCAGCCCCCCGAGGCCAGCTGGACCAGGTCTCCCTGTCCCACTGCTCTCCTTTAGAAAGCAGGCCCTCCAGGGCTGGGATAGGGGTGTGGACAGGCTGCCAGGGCCAGGGCAGGCACAGCTGGGAGTCTGCCTGCCTTCCCTGGGGTGACAAACACATGTCGGACCTCCTCACAGGGTCCTCCAGCTCACAAGTGTGGGGTATCCTCGAGCTGGGGGTCATACTCTGATATCTTGGAGGGAAGAGAAGAGGACACTGGGGGCTGGAGATGCCAGGGCAGACCACCCTGCCTCTAGAAGCCGATAGCCTTCACATCCACAGCACCACTCACCCTCAGTGGCCAGCCTGCGGCACAGCTGTCGCCTCCCCATCTCCGTCTCTGGTTCCTGCAGTCCCCAGGGCTTCAGCTGTCCCTCCTGTCACCCTACGGTGCAGAGGCTTTGCACAGCCACTTGCCATGAGGGCATCCCTCCCCCAAGGGGTCCATCTCTATGAGTGGCTTTACAGGTCCTAACAGGAGGCCTGTCATGGCCAAGGGACTCCCCAGAATCCCTGGGAAGACCAGCAGTTCGAAGAGCAGGCCACCACCCAGGGGCGAGCGAAGGCCTGTGCCTGCTGCACCCTGACACCTGAGAGCATGGGTGTGGGGATCCTTGGAAAGCAGGCCTGAGTCCCCACTCTCACCCGCTCCTCCCAAAGCGTGTCCATTTCCCATGGAGTCTCACACGTGCACCACGCCCAGCAGACCAGTGACCAAGACTCCTCAGCTGGGTGACTGGCGGCTCTTCCCACACGCTGTTCCCACTGCACTTGGGCTTCAAAAGCCCAACCCAGACCCCGTCATCTGGGCCCTCCTGTCCCAATGTCCGGAGCACCAATGACCCCGAAGAACACCCAGCCCGCAGGCCCTGTGGGCTCTGAGGCAGGCTGGCACGATTCCGTGCACATTCCAAATTTAAATCTGGGACGCTCTCCCCTTCCTTCACTGCTCCAGAACCCGGGGGAGGCATCTGCCTGGAAACAGCTGTCACCCAAAGGAGGAGGCAGCACAGACGGTTCCCCCGCGCACACCTCCGTCAGAAGCTACACATCAGCCAGGGTTACTTAGCTACGGAGCACCATAGCCCGGGGGGAAGGAGGACGGCCGGGGAGAGAGTCCCACGGGCAGGGCCCCCAGGCCCGCTCTCACACATGCCACCCACCGGTCAGCAGAGCCACCTGCAGGGGGCATGGGGTTCCTGTCTCATCGCAGGGAAACTGAGGTTCAAAGAGGTTAACCAATGTGATCAAGATCATGCGATTACAATGATAATGATACAACAGTCTCAATAATAAACAGTAAGAACCAATCACTTATTAGCATGTGAATAACGCTCACTGTGGGCCAGGAGCGCCCTGGTGCGGTCCAAGTTCAAATCCTTACAACAACCCCATGAAATGCTATCAGCCCTGCCCTCGAACAAGAACAAATGAACAAATAAGAGGAAATGGAGGCAAAGGAAGATCAAGTAGTTTGCCCGAGGCCAAGCAAACCAGGAAATGACAGAGCCAGGGTTCGGTTCAGGGGGCCTTTTGCTTCCGTTCTTTGAGCCACAGGCTACCCTGTCCCCTGGCCGTGTCATGGCCATCACGGGGACCAGCGAACTTGAGCTGGTCAAGGAAGGGCTCTGTCTTCAGGGGCCGTCTTCTAGGCCTTGTTCTTGGAGGCCCTGAGCTCTCACCGGGAGCCCAGGGGTGGCAAGTTCTCTCAGCTTCATGCGTTATTTAATGTCTATTATTCACTTTATTCCCAATATACAGATACCAGGAAACTGAGGCTCAGAGATGTCAGGCAGTTTTCTGAAGGTCAAACGAGGGGCAGCAGCAGAGGGGAGCCCCTGTGGGGGAGGCAAGCTGGACCTGGCACCAGGACCCTCCGGTGGAGAAGCCCCACCCTGGCCTGCAGCGGTGTCTCTGGCCAGCAGCAGGAACAGGATCTCAGAAGAGGAAACAGGACCAGCACTGGTATGTCACGCTCATCACAGCGCTGGAGACGCTGTTTGGGATTTGCTGTGGTTGCCAACCCATGTGTACTTCTCACTGAGGCTAATCTCGATTATAATGTGGGTTTATACTAAGTCCAGGGAAGGGAGGGAGCCAAGCGCAAAGCTCCAGTTCATGCAGATGGTGGTGGGAGCCTCTGCAAACACTGACCATATTTAGGAGAAGTCAGGAGATGGGGACGCCAGCCATTCGGCTCGGCAGCCCAACTCGGTGGGCCAAGCAGCCTGGCTGGGAGTACCCAGCGCCAGCCCTGGCTTCTCTGCCCCTCAGAGCACAGGCAGGGGTTTCTGTCACTGTCCCATTGGAGTGCTCCAAGTTCAAACAGTAGGAAGAGGACTAAGTTGAATGACAAAGGAGAATAATTACACAAGACAACGATCTACCCACCACCACCAAATGCTGAGGTCCCCAAGGAAGGGCCTCCAAGAACAAGGCCTAGAAGAGGGCCCCTGAAGACAGAGCCCTTCCTTGAGAACACAGACAATATGAAAAATGCTGGCGGGTCAGGCTGCACTTTCCTCGAACTAATCACTAATGAAGTTTGGGGTGAGCTATTTTGAAAGCAGCCCACACAGCACAACCACACACCGTCATCAGCTGCCGTCCTCAAATGCAATTTCATTCATAATTAAATATGAAAAAGCCACCACCTTAAAATAACATCAGGGGTCACAGTTGAACTCTCCCGTCTGGGCCAGTGAATTCTGGCCTCCGCTGACCTCTCCAAGATGGTTCCCAAACCTTCCCAGGCATACACCCTTCCTCCAGCCCCAGGGGTCCACCTGCTGTCCCCAGACACACCGCAGTTCTGCCTCCAGGCCTTTGCCCATCCCACCCTACCTTCCACACACCCTTCTCCCTCCTCTCTGCCTGCAAGTGCCAACCAGAAAGCAAGGATCAGCTTGAGCAATCTCTCCTAAGAAGCCTTCAGCAGCCAAAGCCTGAAAGGGCCCCTGGCCAGGCTGATTTTCAATAGCAATTGTTTATACAATCCCTTTGGCAAAGCTGATCTTGTATTGCCCTGTGCTCTCTTCTCTTGCCCTCCTAAGCATCCATTAGACTCCATGAGCAGGCATCCCATTCATTCATTCATTCATTTAGCAAATGTTTGTTTACTGAGCAACTACTATGTGTCAGACACCAGAGAAACAACAGGGAAAGCCAGACGTGGTCCCTGCCCCCTTGGAGGATATCTTCTAGGTGGACCAGATGAGGAATTCACCAACAAACACGCACTAGATCTTTCCATCTGCACTGTCAGTCCCCCAAGGTCGGGCCCTCCCCTACATTCATGTCGAAGCCTACACCAGCTTAGGACACACAGTCTGTGCCGACCCACCCACTCTTCTGGCTGGGTCACCTCTTGCCTGGTTCATCCATGCTGTGCCTCAGAACTCCTCCTGAATCTGTATTTAGGAGAAATTCCTTTGGTGAGAACAATCAGAGCTGGGTGGGTGTCAGCCCTTGAAGCTGGAGGTTCCCAGTGGCTGCTGGATGGCCCCACATGGGACCAAGACAGAGATCGAGCCCACACCCTAGCCCAGGAGGTGAGTGAACATGCAGGAACATTTTAAAGGCCACCCACTCTCTGGAGGCAGCTCCAGCAAGGAACATGCTGTCCACGACAAGGGTAAACCGGGAACCACGCAGGAAGCAGCACTTGCAGCCTCTCAGCAAGCTGAGGGAAGGATGGACGCCCTAGAGAGAAGGTCCCAAAAGGCTGGGGAGAGATGGCCCAGGTACTGGGAAGTGGGCCAGGAATGGGGCAGCTCAGGGGACCAGACTCCCACAGCATTAACCTAGCACATGCTCATGTCTGGTGCAAGGCTGGGTCATGCTGTTAAGAGGGGCAGGAACTGGGTGGGGCCAGGCTTCTAGAAGCTCACAGACCTCCAGGAGAGAGGAGATGCTACACTTTTGAGGCCAGTCACACACATACAGGGGGCAGTGGCAGCATCACACAAACTCCCATTATTGGAATTTAAGATGTAACTAAGCCCCTGGCAAGGACTTCCCTGGTGGCTCAGACAGTAAAGTATCCGCCTACAATGAGGGAGACCAAGGTTTGATCCCCGGGTTGGGAAGATCCTCTGGAGAAGGAAATGGCAACCCACTCCAGTACTCTTGCCTGGAAAATCCCATAGACGGAGGAGCCTGGTAAGCTACAGTCCATGGGGTTGCAAAGAGTCGGACACGACTGAACGACTTTCCCTTACCTTACCTTAAGCCCCTGGTATCTGTTATTTTATTTGATGCCCAACCCCCCTAGTACAAGGTGGAGAAACTAAGGCTGCAAGAGGACAAGTGCCATGTCCAAGGTCACACGGCTAATACTGGAACCAGTAATCAGGTCCTGAGTTCATTCCCACCTGTGCTAAAATCCTCTAGACTCTGATCACACCTGTTCTCTTGTGGCTTCCATGTGTCACCCCCTTCATCTCCCACCCACCCCAGAGCCCTGTGCTGTTTGGAGACCTGTAAAGGCGGGTCACTGGACCGAGGCCACTGGGATTCCCGTCATGAAGAGCAACAGCCTCACCATCACGTACCCGTGAGATGCTCCCTGCAGCACCATCACTGTTGTAACGGGCTCAGTCCCCAGATGAAAAGACAGGGGCGCGGGGGGAGCCATGTGATGTCACACCAGCACACCCTGACCCCAGTCTCAGCCACAGTGCCGCTATTCTCTGGGTCTTGCTCCTCATCTGAGAAGTGGGAAGAACCCCCCTTCCACTCGGGCATTGGATTAGAATTCCAAAGGGAAGAGGTAGGTTTCAGGGGTCAGGAAGTTCCATCTGACTTGCTGGGTATTCAGCCAATAAGCTTTTATAAACATCTTTCTCCATCCCTCCCCAAGAATCACACAGCTCTGGGTTCAATGTGGATGCCATCATTAATACTCAACCTGTCAGAATCATGGCTTCCTACTTAAGAGGAAGACAATGTTCTGGAGCCCCAAGCACTTCCTTTCCATTGGCTCAGTTGATCTTTTTGCTGGTTGCTCCCAGCTCAGATGCATGGAGCTCTTGTTTCACTGAAAGCTGTGGGTTTGTCACCGATCGTGTCCATCAATAATCAGCAGATTAGCAGCCTGCTTGTGCAGACACTTCTATTTTCAACCTGAAGGGTGGTTTGGGGGTTTCTTTTAAATTTAACTATTCTCATTAAGGATTCATAGCACACCAAAAGAGTGATTTTTTTAAAAAATCATCTTTGCAGAAAAGGAATATCAGCAAAAATAATCACTATTCCAGGCTCAACAATGAGTCCCTAATGAGGACAGCAGTCATCAGTTAAATAAACATATCATTAGGATGAGAATGGATGTGTCAACATAGACACAGTCCACTAATTTGTGTGTGTTGGAGGAAATGTCTGTGGTCTATCTCAGTGGGGTCCTGCTAGGGGTGGGCGTGCCCATGACCTTTCACAGGTAAAGCTCAGGGTGAGGTCAAGGTCAAGGCAGGTGAAAGTGCAAGTGGCTTAGTAGTGTCCAACTCTTTGAGACCCCATGGACTATACAGTCCAGAGAATTCTCCAGGCCAGAATACTGGAGTATGTAGCTGTTCCCTTCTCCAAGGGATCTTCCCAACTCAGGGATCAAACCCAGGTCTCCCGCATTGCAGGCAGATTCTTTACCAGCTGAGCCACCAGGGAAGCCCAAGGTAGGTAAGGTGGAAGCTATTGATGGAACAAGGACAGAAGGTAGACAATGGGACACTTCCCTGGTGATCAAGCAGGCCTGCGACCATGAGCAAATCCAGAAAGCTTCAGATAGAAATAGCACCAGACAAGGAGGATTAAGAAGAGGAGCCTCTTACCCAGAGGCTCTACAGCCCTGTTGGTCACTGGGGCTAAACCCTGCCTGGACAGCCAGTGTGGGCACAAACTCTTCACCCAGTTCTTTTCTCTGGAGACTCACAAGAGGGAGAGAGATCGTGGAACCAAATGGGGCTCCATTGGAACTTCCAGATTTCTGCTTGTCTGGGATCTGATGTCCTCTAGAGATGAAACTGAAGTTCTAGTTGGGAAGAGGAGCCTCATGGATCACAGAAGCACACTCCCTTTCAACCAATGCTCATTGAATACTTCCTGTAGACCAGAGAGATCCTCAGATATAGCACAGAGGAATGTGCACTTGGTCCTTTCCATCATGGGACTTAAAGTTATGGGAAAGGGAAAGATAATCATAGGTTGTTAGGATAATCATAATTTGTACTAAAGTGTCACAAAGTAAATAAATATTGAGGCTCACCATTGAGCCTGATTCAGACCATTAGAATTATGATTCTACATACAGGGAAGAAAATGTTCTAGAACCCCAAACACTCACTTCTCATTGGCTAAGCTGCTTTTCTGCCTGGTTGCTACCATGCTCGGACATTGACATTTTAGTAATCAGTGAACTAAAATGGACGAGAATGGGCAAATTTAATTCAGATGATCATTATATCTACTACTGTGGGCAAGAATCCCATAGAAGAAATGGAGTAGCCCTCATAGTCAACAAAATAATCCAAAATGCAATTCTTGGGTGCAATCTCAAAAATGACAGATGATTTCTGTTCATTTCCAAGGCAAATCATTCCAAGGCAAATCACATTAATCCAAGTCTATGCCCCAACCACTAATGCCAAAGAAGCTGAGGTTGAATGGTTCTATGATGACCTACCAGACCTAGAACTAACAAAAAAAAGATGTAATGTTCATTATAGGTCACTAGAATGCAAAAGTAGGAAGTCAAGAGACATGTGGAGTAACAGGCAAGTTTAGCTTTGGAGTATAAAATGAAGGAGGGAAAAGGCTAACAGGGTTTTTCCAAGAGAACACAATGGTCATAGCAAACACCCTCTTCCAACAACACAAGATGACTCTACACATGGACATCACCAGATGGTCAATAGCAAAATCAGATAGATTATATTCTTTGCAACCAAAGATGGAGAAGCTCTATACAGACAACAAAAACAAGACTGGGAGCTGACTGTGGCTCAGATTGTGAACTTTTTATTGCAAAATTCAGACTTATATTGAAGAAAGTAGGGAAAACCACTAGACCATTTGCTATGCTATGCTAAGTCACTTCAGTCGTGTCCGACTCCGTGCAACCCCATAGACGGCAGCCTGGAGAATCCCGTCCCTGGGATTCTCCAGGCAACTAGACCATTTAGGTATGACCTAAACCAAATCTTTTACAAATATACAATAGAAGTGACAAATAGATTCAAGAGATTAGATCTGATAGAGTGCCTGAAGAATATGGACAATATGCTCATGACATTGTAAAGGAGGTGATGATCAAACCACCCCCAAGAAAAAGAAATGCAAAAAGGCAAAATGGTTGTCTGAGGAGGCCTTACATATAGTTGAGAAAAGAAGAGAAGCAAAAGGCAAAGGAGAAAAGGAAAGATGTACCCATCTGAATGCAGAGTTCCAAAGAATAGCAAGGAGAGATAAGAAAGCCTTCCTCAGTAATCAGTGCAAAGAAATAGAGGAAAACAATAGAATGGGAAAGACTAGAGATCTCTTCAAGAGAGTTAGAGATACCAAGGGAACATTTCATGCAAAGATGGGCACAATAAAGGACAGAAATGGTATAGACCTAACAGAAGCAAAAAATATTAAGAAGAGACGTCAAGAATACACAGAAGAACTATACAAAAAAGATCTTCATGACCCAGATAACCACAATGGTGTGATCACTCACTTAGAGCCAGACATCCTGGAATGCAAAGTCAAATGGACCTTAGGAACCATCACTACAAACAAAGTTAGTAGAGGTGATGGAATTCCAGCTGAGCTATTTCAAATCCTAAAAGATGATGCTGTGAAAGTGCTACACTCAATATGCCAGCAGATTTGGAAAACTCAGCAGTGGCCACAGGACTGGAAAACATCAGTTTTCATTCCAATCCCAAAGAAAAGCAATGCCAAAGAATGTTCAAACTACCACACAATTGTAGTCATCTCACATCCTAGCAAAGTAATGCTTAAAATTCTCCAAGCAAGGCTTCAACAGTACATGAACCGAGAACTTCCAGATGTCAAGCTGATTTTAGAAAAGGAAGAAGAACCAGAAATCAAATTGCCAACATCCATTGGATCATAGGAAAAGCAAGAGAATTCCAAAACAACATCTACTTCTGCTTTATTGACTATGCCAAAGCCTTTGACTGTGTGGATCACAACAAACTGTGGAAAATCCTTCAAGAGATGGGAATACCAGACCACCTTACCTGCCTCCTGAGAAACCTGTATGTAAGTCAAGAAGCAGCAGTTAGAACCGGACATGAAACAATGGACTGGTTCCAAATTGGGAAAGGAGTACATCAAGCCTGGATATTGTCACCCTGCTTATTTAACTTCTATGCAGAGTACATCATGCCAAATGCTGGACTGGATGAAGCACAAGCTGAACTCAAGATAGCCAGGAGAAATACCAATAACCTCAGATATGCAGATGACACCACCCTTATGGCAGAAAATGAAGAGGAACTAAAGAACCTCTTGATGAAAGTGAAAGGAGAGAGTGAAAAAGTTGGCTGAAAACTCAACATTCAAGAAAACTAAGATCATGGCATCACTTCATGGCAAATAGTTGGGGAAACAATGGAAACAGTAAGAGACTTTATTTTGGAGGGCTCCAAAATTACTGCAGATGGTGACCGCAGCATGAAATTAAAAGACACTTGCTCCTTTGAAGAAAAGCTATGATCAACCTAGACAGCGTATTAAAAAGCAGAGACATTACTTTGCCGACAAAGTCCATCTAGTCAAAGCTATGGTTTTCCAGTAGTCGTGTGTGGATGTGAGAGTTGGACTATAAAGAAAGCTGAGCACTGAAGAATTGATGCTTTTGAACTGTGGTATTGGAGAAGACTCTTGAGAGTCCCTTGGACTGCAAGAAGATCAAACCAGTCAATCCTAAAGGAAATCAGGTCTGAATATTCATTGGAAGGACTGATGCTGAAGCTGAAACTCTGATACTTTGGCCACCTGATGTGAAGAGCTGACTCTTTGAAAAGATCTTGATGCTGGGAAAGATTGAAGGCAGGAGGAGAAGGGGACGACAGAGGATGAGATGGTTGGATGGCATCACCGACTCGATGGACATGAGCTTGAGCAAGCTCTGGGAGTTGGTGGTGGACAAGGAGGCCTGGCGTGCTGCAGTCCATGGGGTCAGAAAGAGTCGGACACAACTGTGCGACTGAAATGAACCATGCTCAGAAGCATAGAGCTCTCTCTCTCTCTTTTTTTTTTTTTTACTGAAAACTATGGGTCTGTCTTCTTTTGACATCTTTTGCTTCTTTGGTGAAAGAGAGAAAGCCATGAGGGAGGTGAAGCCTTTCTGGGGAAGGGACATCTGAACCACAGCTGGGGTAAAGGCTGGGAGTGGGTCAGTCACAGTAAAGGGGCAGGCTGCTGGTCTGTAGACATGGCCTCAGGGAGCACAGATGTTGGCATAGGGGGACCCTAGAGTCTTCCTCCTGGAAACAGGAGCCTGAGGCCCTGAGTCCCAACGTCACTTCTCTACATCCCTTTGGGGGAAAAGCAAGGCCTTGAACCAGGCCTCCCAATTTCCCCACCCCAAAGTCAAGGGTCCTCTGGAGTCCTCTGAATTCCTCTGATTCTCCCCTAGCCTAGAAAATGCAAGGTCTGTGTTCAAAGAGTGGAGGCTGATGCAAAGCTAAAGCCCCCAGCCAGCCTGTACCATAGGACCCAGGGTGCAAGAAATCGATCACTTAAGAGTGGGCTTCTGCCTCGACTCTGCCACTTCTGTCCAAGCTGCTTACAAAACCAAACTTATGTTAACATCATACAATTGGCCACAGACTTCTCCAGGATCAGACTTAGTACAATTAATAATTAACATGTGGGCACCCAGAGCCTCCTGGCATTATGATAAATAAAGTATGCAATATATTACTCAATATTTACCCAACTCAGAAAACTTACTACTGGTACTGACATGGTAACAGCCAAAGCGGTATTTTTTGAGTGCCTACTATATACCAGGCATGACATTGTGCACGTGTGTGTATGTTTTCAAATACAGCATCTCATTTAAGTCATGATATGATAAATATCAGCAAAAACTATTTTTCAAAAAAAAAATATTTTGCAGTGCTTTAGTCTGTTCTGCTCAATCAATAGTTTTTGAAAATCAAGTAGCACCGTTCAATAATACCCAAATCGATTTTGATTTTTCTTCAGAAATTTGGTAGAGAAAGTATCTCTCCCAAGTGTAGACCCAGTAAGTTAAGTTATGCCCCAGAGCAAAATATCCTGCCACAGTAATAAATCTCCATTTTAAAAAAGTGTGTATTTTAATGGAAATATTGACATGACCCTCAGAACTTACAGCCGCACCAAACAGCACAGGTGAATTTAGCAAAGCAGGGGGATGGGGTCTTAATAGACTTTTGTCTGACCAGACCTGGGCCTTCCAAGATCCGTCCAAAAGACAGCTCCAATGAGTGCTTTTTAGGGCCATAAATGAGGTTCTCTCTTAAATGTAATTTAATCACCACTTTTGCAAATGTTTTATTGCATCACTTTGTCCCACTTTACAAAGCAGAACTCTATAACTATTACTCCCTTTGAATTTCTGTCTTTAAGCACATATTATGTTGAACAGGCTTGAAAGAGATTCTTCCCCATCTCCATTCCTCAGTCCCCCACCTCCAAAATTCCAACTAAGCATATTTTTTATTCAAAGGGCAAAGTTGGCCTAGGATTATGCGTGTTTTCTGTGCAAAGGATACGTTTTCAGCAAGCAGGACCACATTCCTATGAAGCAAAAATACTCCCTGTAAGCTGATTGCTCCAGTCCTTTCGGACTTTTCTCAATAAGGCTCTGTTCTGCCTACTTGCGGGTATGTGGTCCAAGCTCTCAGATGTGCTTGAGGACAGGTGTTTGTCTATTGAGAGGGCTGAGATAGACCCGGCCCCAGCCCTTCCACTGCTAAGGTGTCTCTCACAAGAAGCTGCTGACCTTCTCGATATACCAGTTTTTAAATAGCAAGCCTGCAAAATAGATTCATTTTAACAAGATCCAAAAGAGCCCTCCTTGCCTCAGTGCATCCCTCTCTGTAATCCTAATTCACATTTCTCACTCGACAATGCTCCCAAATTCTATCTGTTGGGGGAAGGGGGAAGGAGGAGGGGTGGAGGGGGAGTAGGGTTGAGAAGAACAAGATTAAAGCAGCCAGCATCTCTAAGGAGCTCTTGATGGCCCGTAATTTTAAAAGGCCACCAAACTAGATCCAAAGTACACCAAACACCTGGTGATATTGGCTTCAAGAGCAGCAGGGAAATCCAAAAAGAACTCCTCTCCACACAAATGCCCGGGCCATGATTTTTCCAGAGAAAGGCATGCTTGTCCCTTTCAGCACATGCTGGGTCCAGCAAATGCCTCCCTCCTATAGGAGGAGTCACCAGATTAGACCGTCTCCAAAGCACACATGTGGTACCAACAACTATTTGCATCACAAAACGATTCCTCTGGAACTTCGGCAATTAGCTGAGGCTGCGTGGACCCCCGAATAATGCATCACCATTTATTGAGTTAGCAGATGACTAAGAGCCAAGGAATCCACTGCAGGCAACTCTGGTGACTCTGAGTGCAGACTAGGGTGGCCCGGGGACGGCAGAGCAGGCTGCACAAAGACCCCTCCTGAGAGCACCGGAGTTTGTTTGGTGCCTCGCTAGGGGGAGGCTGCGGAGGTTTTGCTGTTACAGGAGCACAGCCCCACGCAGGACTCAGACCTGCCCTCCAGCCTCCCCCAGGCTGGCTTGTTCTGTCCACTGGGACTGGACACATACTTCTCTACCTCCCCAGGAGTCTGCAGAGCTGGGCACACATAGGCATCTAGTTGTTCTCTGATAAGCCAAAATCCGACAGACAGAGGAGCCTGGCAGACTACTGCCCATGGGCTCGCAAGAGTCAGACCCGACATAGCAACAAAAACCACCACCACCAAGCTGATATTTCACTGCCGATTAACATCATAGTTGTGCACAGAGGGCTTGCCTTCATGCCAGGCTCCGTGCTAGGCACCTCACGGGTATTATTTCATTCCACCCACACCAACCCCACAGGTAGGTTCCACGGCCCATCTGTGAGAGGAAAGAGCAGGCGTGGAGGAGTCTGAGATGCCCACTGCATGGGGGAAGGTCACAGGGTCACAGTAACCTGTCCCCCACCCTGAGAACTCATTAGGAGCCCCAGTTCCACCCATCAGAGGGCAAACACACTGCCCCAAGGATAAAAATTTCATAGCATGTGCCGCAGAGGTGGGAGAGATGGAGCCCAGGGTCTCGACGATAGGAGAGTGTGGTCTGAAACCAAGCCTGCTTCACTTAGACGTGAACACAAAGAAACCCAAATCCAAATTCACGAAAGCCCCCCTGTCCCCCTCCAGCGAAGGGCATGCACTGCACGCAGGTTTGACTTCCAAACAAAGCCTGCTGAGGAGGTTGGGGGAATAATTACCGCATGCAAATGTCATGTGATTTTTGTCACTGATCTTTTAACATGCATAGCCGGGTTCATGTGTCTCCAATTCAAAATCCAAAATTGAAGACTTATGTGGAGATAATTATAAGTGAAAATCAAACGCAGGCCTGGAAAACACCCCACTTTCCTCATAAAACAACTGTATGCCAAGAAGAGCCTGGATTCCCAGAGGAAGTTGACGGGCCGGGCGACACTGGCCAGGGCGGCTTCAGATTCAGCCAGGGGCTCTGTGGGTCCAGGTTTTGCTGCATCCCAGGGACCCGGCTGGAGCTCTGTGCCCACAGCCAGGGGGGGCACACCTTTCTCTTGCATCAATTTCAACAACACGTCCTTTAACAAAAGGCTGCTGGTGAACAGGAGGCTAAAATTGCAAGAGGGAGGAAAAAAGGGTTTTAAAGAAAAAGATCTCCTAGCTTTAAAAAAAAAAAAAAAAAAAAGATGTGTCTTCCCAGGGCTGCTCGTGCAGCTGAGTCCCATTAGGTGTGACAGCAGGGGCGGTGCCCCTCCACCCCTGCGCCCCGGGCCACCTTCTCGCACACAGGCAGCACCACCCTCCTTGCCCCTCTTCCCACAACGTTGCCAGAGACCAAACTGAGAGGATTCCCTAGAAGAAGCCCTAGGGACACAGCAGGCTGTCTTGAGGGGACTTGTTTCACTAGAGCAAAATGACACCATTGGTCAAAGAGCTCCAGCCCCAGTCAGCATCCCCTCCCTGCCCACCCTGTTCTCCCCACATGGCCCAGGCCCAGGCTTCCGGGCCCCCACTCCCCCCAAGTCCACATAGCAGCCCCCCACCCCACCCCACCGGCCCCAGCCCCTCCCACAGGCTTGGCTGGTCAGCGCCAGCCCGCTGCTCTCACACCGGGCGCCCTCCTGGCCGAGCCTCTTCAAAGAGGCTGCGAGTTCTCAGCTTTGCCTGCTTGCCTAGAGCATGGCAAGAGGTCACCGTCTGACCCCAGCACTATTAAATCTTTTTAAAGTTTAATCTTCAGGGGATTTCAGCTGTAAATAAAGAACACTCCACATGTAAAAAATAAACTTACACTCATGACTTCATGCGTGACCCCGAGTTCAATTTCTGTTTGTGATTTAGCAGAGGGGAGACGAGGTATGCGGAGTGCCGTCTGCAGGCACACAGAGAGAATCGTGGAATCAGCCTGGAGAGGCCGGCCTCAGCCCACAGTCAGGATGTGCCACTCGGAGGAGAGGTGACACCACCAGCCCACATGTGGCACCACCAGGAAGCCCAGCACCGCCACCAGGGCTCAGCGAGCCCCACCCTGGGGCTGCCCACGGCTGGGGCTGCACACAGGTGACACCTGGGCTGGGCCTTTTCCAGGACTTGGCTCCTGGGTCACACTCCCACCCAGGGCACAGTCCACAGAATCAAACTCCATGGGCAGTGTCAAACCTGGCGCTTCTAAGTCCCTGGGCCCACTCACCGCCCAGGTCACTGGGGCGTCTGTGGCGGAAGAAGATGGAAACATAGGCTTTGAGCCTCTCAGGAGACCCTTCCAGAGTGCTTCCACATTGTCTTCCTGGAACCCCAGCGCAGCCTCTGGACCCCAACAAAACAGCTGTGTCAGCAGGCCCATCTTCCCTTGCATAGATGATTAGTGTAGTTTAGTGTATAGTCGCTCAGTCGTGTCCAAGTCTTTGCAACCCTATGGACTGTAGCCTGTCAGGCTCCTCCGTCCTTGGGATTTTCCAAGCAAGAATACTGGAACGGGTTGCCATTTCCTTCTCCAGGGGATCTTCCCAACCCAGGGATCGAGCCCAGGTCTCCTGCATTGCAAGTGGATTCTTTACAGTCTGAGCCACCAGGGAAGATGAAACGCTTCAAAGAAGCTCCATAGCCACCAGCTCAGTGTCATGGCCACATACTGGCTGCCCCTCTCTCCTCCCAGATCCCAGTGCCCACCTAGCTGAGGTGTCCAGGCTGAGTGTGAGACCTGGCTGCAGGTGGGGGCCAGAGCCTATCTGACTAGAGTCATCTTCTGTCCTTCAGTGGCAGTGAAGTGTGAGAGTGAGACGGGCACCTGTGCACTCTGACATCACCAAACACCTCACTGCCATGGCCGTGGTCACTCCCCACAGGTTAGGAAGACATGAAATCTGACCCCAGAAAACATGTCTCTGGGATTTTGCCCAGGCTGAGGAGCTGACAGGGATGAATCTAGAACCAGAGATGGAAATGGCAACCCACTCCAGTATTCTTGCCTGGGAAATCCCATGGACAGAGGAGCCTCGCAGGCTACAGTCCATGGGGTCGTAAAGACTCAGACACGACTGAGCGACTAACACACAGCTGCACCAGAACAAGAGTACTCACACAGCGAGTCTCGCTCACTGGATGATTTTGGGCAGGTGTGTTTCTTTCCTTGGGCCCTCTTTCCCTGTGTAGCATGAAAGGTCTAGAAGGTACCATATAAAACTGTTATTCACCGTTAACACATTAGGGAGAAATCCGTTCATCAGTCTTTAGGAAGGAGTGGAAGAAGAGAAGAAATGCCATGGGAAAAGACATGGAACATCAATATAGGCAGCAACAGACTCGGACTTGGTTGAGGGAGGGGCAGTCAACAGAAAAAGACCGTGTGTTATCGTCAGTGATTCCCTTGCCTGAATCTCTAGCTAGAATACAGGCACTGTGAAGTCCAGAGATCTGCACTGTGTAGACGCTCATGACACACTGGATGGATGGATGGATGGGTGGATGGATGGATGGGTGGATGGGTGGATGGGTGGATGGGTGGATGCAAAGACGTTTGGGGGAGCGGGCAAATGGATGGATGAGTGAGTGAGTGAGCAGACAAAGGGAAAGAGGAATGAGCAGATGGTTGGAGGAGAGCAGTGGGAAGGGGAGATGGTTAGATAGATAGAGAGACACAGAAATGGATGAACAGAGGACAGGAGGGATTGGAGGGAAGGATAGCTGGCAATGGGTGGAACAATGGAGGGATTGGATGGTTTGCAGGACTGCACGCCAGCCAGGGGAGAGAACCTCTCAAAGGAACTGAAACCTGTAAGATCCAACAATGCCCCCTCCAAGCATGGCCAAGGCCATCATGCCAAAGAAAAGAGGACAGCCTCTCCCCAGACAGTGCCTGGCTTCTTTCTCATGCTGTCTAACCCAAGAACCCTGCGACCCTGGAACCGATTCATTATAAAGTCCCCCAGTGAAGTCCTGATAGAGATAGTATGTTTATTTTTTAAACAGGAATGAATTATTCAGCACTTCTAAATCCAGAACACATCAAATCTAAAACGACACACACTGTGCTTTTCCCCTCTCCCTGCATACACTCAGAAATATTCTGTAATTTCTTTAAAAGAATAAAAATTATTGATTGTGGGTGAATTAGCAACTCGAGAACCCAGATGCAAAGGGGAGGTGGGAAGTGTTGCTGGACTAGAGTTAAGTGCCTGGGGGCAGGGGTGGGCGTGTGTACAGAAGACACAGGAGAGGAGGAAAGGAAGCAGGAGAGGCTGGACGGGTGGTGGGGAAGAGGTTTGTGCCACATCGGAGCTGCGTGGAGAAGAGAATCTCCCCCATGTCTGTCACCTCCCTCAAGCAGTAGAGCCACGGACTCTACGAGCAAATCTCATCCCAGTGGGGTGGCCATGAGACCCCTTTGGTACCTCCCTAGCTCTAGCGGGGGTGGTGGGCTCTGCGAGTGGCCTGGTTTCTCAGGAATAACAGCATAGAGTGCTGGTGGACCAGAGTTGCACAGGGGGCCCCAGGCTCCCGGCTTTGCTTCTTTTGACTGGTCCCTCCATCAGTGGGTGAGAGGGAGAGAACCTCTCAGACCCTCCACTTGACCCGACACGGTACACTTCCCTCGAGGAACCAGGAGATGTCTCTTCTCAGGTGCCCAGCCCTTCCAGCAGGAGCCCTGTGAAGCCACATGATGTGGGAGAAGCCAAACCAGAGTGGTCTTAACTCCATCCTCGAACACCGTCACTCTTTGCCTTGACTTGTAGGTCTGAAGGCATTTGGAAGCCCCCCTCTGGGAAGGAGAGTAAGGGGCTCAGATGCAGGCAGGGGTGTATATGGAGGGCCAGGGGGAGATTCATAATTTTTGCAGGTGTCAGGAAACAGAAACTTCCAAAAATTTAGTGTGGACTCCCAACACTAATTGTTTCACTTACAAAGCACTGACTAGATGGACCAAGAAGGGAATTTCAGGAAAAAGGCAGATGCTTATGAAGACAGCTACACTCCCTGCGGGTCTGGCCAAGGACTAAGAATGTGATACATGCAGCCCCTAGCCAAAGAAGCCCAAAAGGTCCCCAAGGCAGCAAGAAGACTAAGTTCTAGGAAATAGAGAAACCTGGAAGAAAGGGCAGAGAAATGGAGTGGTGTCCTCCAGCCCAGGACTTGCCTCTCTGGGAGTCTGGCCTAAGGAAATAATCTGAAATATAGAAAAAAAGACCTTTTTTTGTATAGAGATGTTCGATACATTAGTTTTTACATAAGAGAACTATCAGAAATAACTTAAATGTCAATAACAACCTATGAAATAGATTACAGAATATCCGTTCAACAGAAAACAGCAGCCAGTAAGAAGGAAGGTTAGAAACGATATGGAATCTTGGCAAAATACAAATCATGTGACGTCAGGGAAAAGATCTTAAATTATGGGTGCAATTACATACAGTGAAAAATGTATATGCAAAGGGGAGATAAAAGGAAGGTTACCAAAAGCACATTATTCACTTTGGATGAACTTCGGGGAGGGGGAACTCTGGGAGCCAAGGTGGCTTTATTTCTCACTCCCTCTGTCTTCTGAATTTGTGGTGTTGGATTAAGATTTCCTTCATAAGGACTCACCTGGTGGTCCATTGGTTATGAATACCCCCCATCCCCCACCAGTGCAGAGGAACACAGATAGGTTGCATCTCTGGTCCAGGAAGATTCCACACGCTGCGGAGCAACTCAGTCCACGTGCCACCATTACTGAAGCCATGATAAGAAAAGCCACCACAATGAGAAGCCCGGAAACCTCAATGAGGAGTAGCCCTCGCTTGTCACAACCAGAGAAAGCCCATACGCAGCAACAAAGACCCAGCCAAAAATAAAGATTTTCTTCAGAATCATGAGCTGCAAATGTGGGGGGTGGGAATTGTAGTGCAAACCCCAAGTCTTCTCAGTGCTTAGAGAAGAATGAGTTCTGAGAAGGCAGTGAGCCTGGAGGAGGGCACATGTGCAGAAGAGACGGTGCAGAGAAATGAGACACGTGGTGGATGGGTGTCCAGACGACAGTGGAAGCTGGTTTCCTTTTACTCCACCTGACCAGGAAGACAAGGTGCCTTGGAGGGAAGCCGCCCAGGGTGGCCCGCACCTGAAGGCAATAATGGTGAGATGCCCTTGTCTCTGTTGCTGGAATAAAGGCTCAAGAGGAATCAGGGTAATTTCTCTGTTTGCTCATTGCTACACATACCAGGCACTCAATATATATTATATGGATAAATTGATTGAAATATATTGATAACTCTGTCTTCAGTGAGAGGCCCAGCACACAGTGGGACTTCCTCACTGTTTACAAATTGAATTACAAGCCCTGATTCTGCTGGGGGCCAAGAAGAGATCTGAATGCCATTTAAAGGAGGAAATTAATCTGAAAATCATTTGGGTAACCCAAGTGGGGAAGGGGAGCCTTTTATTCTTCCCTGGGCCACAATTTCCCCAAACTGTGCATGCTCCCACCATTCTATACGCAAGGCCCCCAAAGAGGCTCTGCAGACATCAAGCCCAGACTCTGCCTCTGCTTCTCCTACCCCCAGCCCCTCCTCTGGTGGGTCCTGACCCCCAAGATGCTGTGTGCTTTTGCCTGGGAACTGGGGAATAAAGAAGACTTAATGAATTGAGAAAGTATAATTTGCTCAGGAGAAGCACATTACATGATTTCTCTGAGAAAGACCAAAAACATTCCTTATGAATAGAGCCCAAAGACTTTGATTAAAATTGACTAGAATGAGTCCACTATACTTCTATTTAAAAATGAGAAGCCACTAATTCAGTTTAATTCAAAGATTAAACATGATTAAAATTTCTATAAGTTATCTACACTTAAGAAAAATAAACCGCAGTGGCCATCAAAACATTGATAGTTATTGAGAAATGACTTCTGGTGTTTAATCAATGTTATTTTTAATCATCCTTTTTTTCCCTCTTCAAGTCAGCTTTTAACACTGAACTCCATTTCATCAAGGTTGGTAAAATGTTTGGAAAGGAACAGATGTCAGAACATGGGGATTGCCAGTAACACTGATGGGAGCCAGTAATTTCTTTCCTGTCCAATGGCAGAAGGATGAAAAATAATCCAGACTGTATACAGTCATGTAAGATTTAGTGAAACATTACTGGCTATAAAAAGTAAGAATATACAAAACTATCACCATTTCCCCCAAAAACATCACTAAGAGCAGTGTCTTTTTTATTTTATTATAATTTGTGAGAAATTCAACTGCAAACTGAAAGGTTTCTGTACTTTTAAACCCTCAAATATCCACACAAATACAGCTGATGATATTGATTAATGTTTATTAGCTCGTTCCAAATATACTTGCATCTTAGTCAATTCTGCCATTTAATAATTTTGCTAAATCTCAAAAATGGAGATGCAATCTTGCCTTTAAGAAGGCAGCCCTGCTAGTTATTTACAGATTGTAACATTTACATAAGAGTTTGGTTTAACAAGAGATATAAATATAGATAAAACCCTTAGGACTTCATTCTTTAAACTGCCCTCTAAAAATCTGCCCTGCAATTTGCAAACTGAATTTTGTGCAGACTATTCTTGGAAGCCTTTGTGAATTAGGGAGAACTAACTCAAAGCAAGGGCTGGCTAATCACAATTTTGCAAATTGTACGTAGCAATCATCCTCACATTGTGAAATTCAGATCTATAAAATGCTGATGTTTTAAAGTTGAAAAATAAATTAGCTCACTAGAACTATTTCGCAAAAAAAAAATCAGTCTGAGGCTTTACAACTAAATTATTTGTTTAAAAAAATTAAAAGATAGTCACATTGGCAGCAAATAATAAATAAAGGCAGAATAGCATTGCAGAATGTTCCTGCCACCATCACCCCTGTGATGGGAGGGCTCCCCGCCGATGTCCCCAACTTCAAGGCACCTGCTATAAATACTCACCTGCCTATAGCACGTAGAGGCCGAAACTCCCCAGAATACACTTGTGGCCACGCCATGACTTCTATTTTAAATGCCTCCAGTGTATTTGCCTACAATCTGGAAAACGCTCTCAGACAGGGAAGGGATTAGTCAACATGTTCTTTGATATGTCATCTATTCACTTGCTAAAGCTGATTCGTGTCTGTCCAGCCAAAGAAGCTGGTGTTAGCATCGGTTTATTTGTTACGACCAATACCATGTGGGTTATAAAAACTGTAATAATACTGAATATAAGGGAAGAGAAGGAACTGCCTCAAAGGCGGTCCTCAAATCCAGAATATCTGACAAGGGAGTCAGACTGGGTGAAGAAGACTGACCCCAAAAGGGGAGCTTGCTTGCCCACAGAGACCAGGACATGGGACCAGAGCTGCTGGTTCATTCGCAAGGAATGTTCTATAAATCATCACCCTAAGAGGTGAGGTGTGTACACACACATATGCACACGGGTACATGCACACACGCACATGCACACACAACTCCTCTGCAGCCCCAGTGCTCCTGGAGGTCAACACAAAGGCTCAAGCTCGTCAAATCCTGTTTCCTCAAACTTCAAGACTTTCCCATGGTTCTTGGCTCTAGTGGAATTTTGTGATATTTAGAATGACTTGAAATAAGTTCATCTTTTAAAAACACTCCAATTTCTTTGCAAAGGCATCCACCTGCCTAGCCATGGTCTGCATTAGTTCACTGCCTCTCTTCACATCTGACTTACCCAGTTCCTTCCTCCTACTTGGATGTATTTTACACCACGTAAAATAAGAGCAACTGATGTCTGACTTTATTATTACCCCGCGTCCATGCATCGTGGGTTCCTTGAAGGCTGCTACAGCATAGCGCTGGGCGTCCTGGAAGCAAGTAGCTGAACCATACACCATGTTCAGATCCGCCTCCATTAAACTCAAAGGGCCCTGGGGAAGACTGGCAAAGATGATTCTATCATTTAAAAAATGATCACAAGGTCTTCAAAAGGAGCAGGGTAGATGTCCCAACACTTGGCCATCTCCCTGTGTCTCATGGAGGCACCGGTGGGCCCCAGCCCGGCCCCACGGAGGGGGCACTGCTTCCCTCCAGCCCTCAGCAGCTTAGCCCATGGCTTAGGTGTTTGTGTAATACTGCTTCTAAAAAGCAAATATTTATATTAGTAAATACCATCAAGATATGATCTGCATTCAAGTGTTTTCTATAGGTAGCTGTTAGAAACAAGAAGAGAAATTGCTGCCTAAGTGGTGAAGAGGGAAAACACGATGTGTGGGCGTCTTAGAAGAATTGAGGAAATGACTTAAAATGTTACCTTTCTGCTCTTAATTCTGAATGTTGACTCAGTAACTCAGTTATAGGGCATACCTCCAATATGACAACAGTCAAAGGGCATGGAAACTACCCCCACCGTCCAGCAAGAATGCTCAGCATCCCTCTAGCAAACCGGAGCAAAGGATTTGCCCGAGTCCCATAGCAGCACACTGTGTCCAAAAGCATATTCCCCGAGCCTCCAGGAGCACAAACGCCTGGTGGGGATGAGGTGGGGGCAGACACCTAATCCCTGGGCACTGGGCTCTCGGCCAAGCCATCTCCACGTATGGATATATGGGCACAGGTGCAGGACCTAATGTCTGGGGACTGAGGAGAAATGCCACCTGCTTTGCGTCTGCTCTGGCCTCAGAGGCACCTGCAAGCGGCTTTCCTAACACTTGTCAGGGGGCAAGGTTAAGATCGCAAAATGGGGATCAAGTCCTGGCTCGGACTGGAGCTGCCTGGAAGCCCTCAGGCAGGACCATAGTCCCCACTTCTCTGTTTCTTTGTGTGTAAAACCAGAATAATGACAGCTGTCTTCTGGGACAGGAGGAGCCAGACCTCTGAAGAGGGCCTGTGGTCAACACGTGGTGACTGTCTTCACTGAGTGGCTGAGGTTGTTTTTAACAATAGTATTTTTATCTACTTTGCAAAGTTAAATTATCAAGCTACAGACTATGAGAGCTTCAGGCACCTTAAAGACAATGGAGGCCAACCCTCATAATTGAGGGGCCCGAGGCTTGCCCAGTGCCATGCTCTGCTTCCCTGGGCTACTTCCCTGTCCCTGTGCCCTCAGCCTCCCCAGGGTCTACTGCCAGGCTCAGCAGGGCCACATCCTACAGTCCAGGCAAGGTGAGGAAGTTGACATCCCACTTGGACCAAAAGGAGCTACAGCCAGTCAGCACAGGAGTCAGAGGCCCAGAAAGACAAAGGATTTAGCCTTTATGCATGAGAACTAGGCCCCAGCAACTCCCTCTGCATCTTTCCAAACTTCTTCAACACATACTCAGATGTCTCCCTGGAACGAGAAGCAAGGCACATCTTCTGAACATAAAAGGATGCTCATACTGCCCTCACTCATGCCCAGACTACTGCATGATACCTGGTCTCTGCGACCCTGGCCTCTTCCACCACATGCATCCTGAGCATACAGCCACAATCATCTTTCTAAATCTTGGCTCTGATTATGTCCCTTCCTTTATTCTAAAGCAGTCTCAGAAAATATTTAAAATACGTGCAATAAAGGGTAACTGCCCAACATATTGGAGAAGGCAATGGCACCCCACTCCAGTACTCCTGCCTGGAAAATCCCATGGACGGAGGAGCCTGGTGGGCTACAGTCCATGAGGTCGCTAAGAGTTGGAAACAACTGAGCGACTTCACTTTCACTTTTCACTTTCATGCATTGGAGAAGGAAATTGCAACCCACTCCAGTGTTCTTGCCTGGAGAATCCCAGGGACGGGGGAGCCTGGTGGGCTGCTGTCTATGGGGTTGCACAGAGTCGGACACGACTGAAGTGACTTGGCGGCAGCAGCAGCGCCCAACATATATAAAGAGTTCTTAAAAATCAATGACAAAATAAATGGAAAAAATATTAACAGTTTATAAAAGACACAGGAGTGGCCAATACACATACACATATGTGAAGATAGTCAGTTGCAGTATTCATGAGGGAAACACAAACAAAGATACCAATTTTTCTCTTCCATGTTAATCATTTAAAAGAATGATTTTAAGTATTGAATATTCAATACTTAAATCATTCAATTCAACATTGAATATTCAATATTGAATATTCAATATTGATGAGGTTTGGGGATATAAGTGCTATACACACAATATTGATACATATGTATGTAATGTACACATTCAGTATCACTTTGAAGGGAAATTTGGTGGTATCTATTTAAGAATTAAATGTACATACCTAGTGATCCAGAAATACTACTTCTAGAAATCCATCCTACCCTCAAAATTGTTCACAAAGATATACATGTACCAATGTTCACTTCAGCACTGTAAGTATAATGTAGAAAGGAAAAACAAATTTGGCCTTAATACCCATCAATAGGCATATAGTTACATAAATGCAAATATGCTATATTATAGAGAATTAAATAAAAGTTAAGAGTTACAGGCTTTTTCTATCTACTTGAGGTTTTGATCTACAAACAATACTAATAGTTTTTTAAAAAAAAAGAAAAAGAAAAATGCAAGTCTCAAGCCATTGTACAGTATGGTCCAATTATAGTTCGGACGGTAAAGAATCTTCCTGCAATGTAGACTCAGGTTGGGAAGATCCTCTGGAGAAGAGAATGGCAATCCACTCCAGTATTCTTGCCTGGAAAATTCCATGAACAGAGGAGCCTGGCAGGCTAGAGTTCATGGGGTCGTAAAGCGTCGGACACGACGGAGCACTACTACACTAATTATGTAGAAGGAAATATGTATGTGTGGTATTATTTACTTATGTGAGTACTCACCATACATACAATGTAAATATATAATAGACAGTCTGGCAGAGTGTACAGCTAAACTTATGTCCGGGGTTTTTCTCCAGAGATGGGAGAAGATTTGGGAAAGGGGTTGAAAGGGAGCATTCGGGTTTTACACCACCTACTGTGGTTCACCTTGAACTTTAATGGTGCACACACTAGAATTTTTATAATTCAGTATTAACTACATTAAAACACAAAACCCTCCAGGCTACCCCACTGCTTCTAGAACAAAGACCAGAATCCTTTACTGGCCCTTACGACCCTTCCCTCCAAACCAGATGCAGCTCTGAAGGACCCACTTTCATTTTTCCTCCTTTTTCTTCCCTCTGCTTATAAAAACTTGGACTCACCCTTAAGCCCATCTACTTCAGGAAGCCGTCTCTGAGCACTTCAGCCAACAATAACTCTGTCCCTGTTCCCAAGCCCACTTACCATGCTATACCGCCTCTTACAACCCATCACTTCCTGTCTGAGGGTGACTCACAATGAACCATCCACTCCTCCAGAGAAGGCCATGCTTCACCATTCTCCCCTCCACATGTGTTTGTTAAGCACCTACTATGTGCTGAGTAAGGTTCTAAGTGCTGAAAATAGAGCAGAGAACAAAAGGCACGAGTTTCCTGCCATCAAGGAGCTATCATCTCATAAAAGAGCCAGCAGTTAAATAAGAGGAACCAGATGCAAGTGCCGACGGAAAAGGAGCACAGATTAGAAAACAAAAAAGAGCAGGAGATGGAGGGTAGGCAGAAAGGCTTCTTTGAAAAGAACCATCTAGGCCAAGGGCAGCAGGTAAAGAGCCAGATAAGAAGCAGCAGGGACGGTGGGCAGGTGGGTGGGTCTTGCCTTCTCCATGGAGCCATGGTCAGAGCTGAGCACACTGCTGGCAGTTGGAACCAATGGTCCCAAACAATCAAACAGCACATCCCAGGCAGCAGCGGCTGCACCCAGAGAGAAGAGAGGGCTTGGGCATGGTCAGGACACACCTACATACTTCTCTCCTGCCTGCCCCTTGCTGGCTCCCCCAGACACATCCCTCCTTTCAGAATAGGCAAAGGCCATGTTCACCGCCTAACCAGTCCCTGGGCATGAGAGAAGGGGGCTCCGAGGCCCCAGGAAGCCTGCATCAGAGCCCCCCCTGCATGGGGTTCAAAGGGAAACCTACTTAGGTCAAAGGGAAAAGGTAACCCCAACAACATGAGTCCAGGCTTGGAGCTCTGCCCTTAGACCTGCCCTGGGCCCAGGCCTGCAGGTCTCTCCAGGCATCTGGCATGGCCCTTCCCTGAAGTGCAGAAGACAGGGTGGAGGGCGGCAGAGTGAGTGGCCTTCTAAAAACGGAATCCTTCAAGATATGGGGCTTCTGATAGAGGCACCTGAGACCGCAGCTATGGCTGACCCACCTAGAACCAACCAGCAGGGCGAGGATCTGGGAACCAGTGCCTCAGGAAGTGCAACTCCGGTCATATGGTCCCTGGGCTGCATGGACCTGCCCGAGACTCCACCCCACAGGGACACCACACAGGGACTTGCAGCTCAGTCCATTGCCTACCCACGGATGGCCGGGGTCCCCACCCCATCACTCTGACATCCTCTGCACAGTAGGAGGGCAAGGATCTCTGCCAGTCTGCAGCCTAAGGAGATAGTGAGGACCCCCAACTGCAGAGGAAGCATATGCTCTTAAGCAAGATGAGCTGTCCCAAAATGAGAGCATTGGAAACAAACAATTGGGGTCGATAGTCACAAAAGAGCATCAGTGTCACCACGGGCAACACCAGACTGCTGCTGGCCTTCCTTAGCCCTAATGGCCTAGTAAAGTTCTTCCTCTAAAACACAGCACCAGGCAGTGAGGGAATGAGCCGTCTCTTCTCGATGCTCAGGCCTCCAGGATCTTTCTTTGGCCCTGTGAGAAGGTCGCTAGGTTGGGAGACTCAGATATCACCTACTGGTTTCCTTAAAGGGGGGCCCACCTGCACTCAGGATGGTGAAACCTGGTCCCAGGAGTCAGGAGCTCCACGGCCAGCAGCCACATCCAGTCAAGACCTTTGTGAGGTCATTTGTGGCTGAGGCTCCCTGGGAATTCTGGAAACCACTGCCTGACTAGATTGTGAAGGACAGGGAAGCCTGGCATGCTGCAGTCCATGGGGTTGCAAAGAGTCAGACCCGACTGAGCGACTGAAGAACAACTGCCTGGTGGACAGCCCGAGAGACCCTCACTTCTGTCACTTGCTCTGTCCACACAGACCCTCAACCAATCAGGGATCTCCTGCCCCAGCAGACCTGGGGAGGCTGCGGGGTGAGAGTGAGAGTGAGGGCCACGGGGAGCAGAGCCCAGAGCTTCCGGAAGGGAAGGGGCTGCCTACAGAGGGTGTGGAGAGGGTGG